>NC_090725.1:230840758-230843258 GCF_036898095.1 Palaemon carinicauda | reverse complement strand
TACTTAATCGGCAACTTAATTTTGCTCAAGCTGTTAAGGTGCCACGAAAAAGTAATAATCCACTACCCTTGCTACCACAGGGGAACAAGTGGTAGCACCTGCCCCGTCAGGGGTAGTGGCCCAGCCAACTGGGTCAAGTGCTTGACCTGTTGAAGTTCGAGCACAAACATCCACAGAGGTCAAGATGGTTTCCACCACCTCAAAAGTACTATCACAGTAAGAATCCTCATCAGGTGGTAGCTCAGCCTTCTGGGTCAGGTGCTCGACATGTTGAAGTTCGAACACAATCCTCCAAGGAAGTCAGTATGACTCCCTCCACCTCAAAAGTTTTGTTCGAGGCAGAATCTCTACCTGACTTAATGGAGATAGGAAAACAAGAGCTTCCAAAGATGAAAAGGTTCCCCTCGTCCTCACCTTCATCTACACCCAATAAGTACCTTCCCGCTCATGACCTTAAGACTGACTTAAACAAAGATAACAGAAAGAAAGAAAAGAAGGGTGGTGCCATAATAAAATCTTCCATATCTAGGCCGTACCTTGCTCCATATGAGAAGTCCCACCACAACAGGCATGTACTGTTAGAACACATATCGGGAAAATATTATCTTGAACTAGCTTTAGAACTTTTCCTCTTAGACTCTCTGACCTCCAAGACCTGATCAATCAGCTCCCTGCCCCTTTTATGTTATAGGTGATTTTAATGCAAAGCTTTCTTTATGGGGTAGAGATGTGTGTGATAGATGGGGTAATCTTGTTGAAGAATTAATCGATAACAATGATCTGATACTAATGAATGATGGTTCTCCAACTAGGTATGATATATTCCATAACTCTACATCAGCCATCGATTTGTCAATCTGTTCCTCATCCATTCGACTGGATTATCTTTGGTCATTCAACCAACACCTATATGTCAGTGACCATTGGCCAATAATGTTAAATTATTCCCACAATCTTCCTTCTCCATATCAACCAAAATAGAAGATAGATGAGGCAGACTGGACATCCTATGAGAACTGTGCACACACCGATAGAGAGAATGGTGACTTTACATCTTCAGTTCATGCTTATCAGCATATTTCTAATGTTATTGAGGATAATGCTAGCAAGTTCATACCTAAAACACGTGGTTTACCTCATCGCTCTGTAGTTCCTTGGGTGAGTAACGAATGTGCCAATGCAAGGAAAGTGACCCAAACTTGCTTCAGAAGATACCTAAGAATGAGCTATGAAACAGATAGTATAGCGTACTTCAGAGCATATGCCAAACAAAAAAGAACTTAAAAAAGCAAAGAGAGCATCTTGGAGAAAATATATATCTAATATCAATACCAAAGCTGCTTCAAAGGAATTATGGGACAATGTTAGAATACATCAAGGCAAGTTTATCCCTAAACCTTTACCAATTTTAAGGGACCCCAAGGATGTAGGAGAGGTACTTGCTAAGCACTTCGCTCATGTATCAAGTGCTGACATTCACTAGCATTTCAAGAAATTTGAATAACAATATCTGTTGATCCTCCTGCTTCTTCCAATACTTAAGGTTTTAACTTACCTTTTAATATGGAGGAGATGCAAAATGCTATCACTAACTCGTCTTTGATTGCCCCAGGTGAGGATGGCATCCGATATGAAATGATTTCACATCTAGTGGAGACTACGGAAATTTTATTTGGAACCCTTAATGGTCTATGAGCTTCTACTACATCTACTAATTCCTTGCATTATTCGATCATAATTCCTGGCCACAAGTCTGGTAAAGACCCAGAACTTCCATGTAGTTATAGGCCTATAGCCTTGACTAGTTGTATATGGAAACTATTTGAGAGAATGATCAACAAGAGACTTGTATGGTATCTAGAATAAAAAAAAAACTTTTATCAAACAGGCAGTTTGGTTTTAGGAAGAATCGGAGTACTCTAGACCCTTTGCTGATGTTATCAAGGGAAATTTCAAATGCCTTTTCTAACCAAAACCAGGTGGTTGGTGTCTTTTACTTTACCTCGAAAAGGCATATGACACCACCTGAAAGGACGGTATTTTAAAGTAGGTGGCCTCTTTGGGTATAGGAAGACATGTTTTCTTTTATTGAAGAATTTTGATCAAACTGGTTGATTAAAGTAAGAGTAGGGTCAGAACTCACTTCATCCTACATGTAAGAAGGTGTTCCCCAAGGCAGCGCACTGAGTGTGACCTTATTTGCTGTTGCTATGAATAGTCTCGTGAGTCCCCTACCTCCTGGTATCCAGGGGTCACTATTTGTTGATGATTTTGCAATTTATTGTAGTGGATTATATGCACTACAAGCACGCCAAAAGCTTTAAATTGGTATAAATGCTGCTTCTGGATGGGCAAATTTTTGGGGATTCATGTTCACTCCTCAGAAGACCAAAACCATCTGTTTTACTCGTACTTGTAAAAGAGAAGAGATCCCCACCCTTTTCTTAAATGATAGTATTTTGCCCTTTGATGATAACATCAAGTTTCTTCGGGTAATTTT
>NC_090725.1:230833258-230835758 GCF_036898095.1 Palaemon carinicauda | reverse complement strand
ACGTAGAGAAATAAGATAGAATAGCATGCCGAGTGCATCCTCAAGCAAGAACTACCCCATTATAGTGGGAGACCATGCCACAGGGGCTATAGCACTACCCAATACTAGAGAACAATTGTTTGATTTTGGAGTGTCCTAGAAAACCTGCTTACTATTGCAGGTAGTAGGTTAGCCAGGGCACCAGCCACCCGTTGAGATTCTACCGCTTGGGAGTTATGGGGTCCTTTTACTGGCCAGACAGTACTACATTGGATCCTTCTCTCTGGTTATGGTTCACTTTCCTTTTGCCTATACATACACCGAATAGTCTGGCCTATTCTTTACAGATTCTCTGTCCTCAAACACCTGACAACACTGCGATTACCAAACAATTCTTCTTCACCCAAGTGGTTAACTACTGCACTGTAATTGTCAGTGGCTACTTTCCTTTTGGTAAGCGTAGAAGAGACTCTTTAGCTATGGTAAGCAGCTCTTCTAGGAGAAGGATACTCCAAAATCAAACCATCGTTCTCTAGTCTTGGGAAGGGCCATAGCCTCTGTACCATGGTCTTCCACTATCTTGGGGTAGCGTTCTCTTGCTTGAGGGTACACTCGGGCTCACTATTCTATCTTATTTCTCTTCCTCTTGTTTTGGTAAGTTTTTATAGTTTATATAGAAAATACTTATTTTAATGTCAATGTTCTTAAAATATTTTATTTTTCCTTGTTTCATTTCCTTACTGGGCTATTTCAATGTGCCCCCCCCCCCCCTGGGCTCATAGCATCCTGCTTTTCCACCTAGGGTTGTAGCTTAGTAAGTGATAATGATAATAATAATAATAATAATAAAGAATCTTTTTTTACCTTAACAAAGAGGAAAGTAGCCACTGAACCATTACAATGCAGTAGGTAACCCCTTGTGGGAAGAAGAATTGTTTGGTAATCATAGTGTTGTCAGGTGTATGAGGACAGAGGATAATGTGGAAAAAAATAGGTCAGAATATTTGGTGTATGTGTAGGGAAAGACGAAATGAGCCGTAACCAGAGAGAAGGATCAAGTCAAAGTGCTTAATAACTCTCTAGCGGTAGTATATCAGCGGATGGCTAGTGCCATGGCCGACCTATTACCTATATGTGTTTGTGTCTGTTAAGTGGCAAAATGACATTTTTAGATTAATTCATCTGGATTGTAATTTTTTATGGTTCTTTTACTCGTCAGTCGATTCGGTTAAACATTTTTCAAAGTTATCATTTCGTTATGGTAATCAGTCCTGGTTCAATATGATTAATGTTCTTAGATTATATATTTCTGTCTTGCGTATGAACATTTGGAAATTTGAGAATGCAACATGTTTTGTATGTATGTGTGTGTTCTGATGCCATGTCCTCTTTCTTAAATACTATCTAATAGCAAAGTAAACGAGAAGCTGAAATAAAACCAACGGAATTGTAAAAATATCCGGTTGATAACTATAAAAAAGGCAAAAGAAAGGATAGGAGAAATGGTATAGCAAGAGTATAGCGAATGTTTTTCTCGGAGTTCTATGACGTCAATGACCCACGAAAAAATAAGGGAGAACGACTGACCCCTCTTCCTATGAGAAAAAGGGGGCTGCGGGTGAACCAGGAGAATTAAATTGGTCTCTGTAAACCGTTTCTCCTCTTTTCTGCGCTGATGCAGCCACTTATTCGACAAAGGGTGTCTACCAAAACTTTTACGAGCGGTAAGTGGATTATGTTTCACAGTAGACCCTCAATAACCAGTTCCTTTTCTTCGGTGAAGACCATTGGTATATACATGATCAATTTTTGTGTTGTTGCCCCCCTTTTTTAGCTCTTTCTTTCATGCAGTCATTTTTAACGTATTCGTCAGAGACTTGGAGCCTTACTAGAACATTAGAACATAAACTAGTTACAACTCAAAGAGCTGCGGAAAGAATAATGATGAGAATAATAACACTAAGAGACAGAAAAAGAGCAAGACAAATACGAGAGCCAACTAATGTGGAGGATATTCTAACAACATGTACGGAAAAGATATGAACATGGGCAGGACATATAATGAGAATAGCAGACAAAATATCGACATTGAAAATAACAGAATGGTTTCCTAGATTGCAAAAGAAGCAGGGGAAGGAAGAGGAGACGATGGATTGACGAACTAGGAAAGTTTGCGGGTGTGGACTAGCATAGAATGACCATAAACAGGCGCAAGTAGAAGGACATGTCTGAGGGCTTTTTTCTGCAATGGAGTATTATATAACTAGACACTTTCTCTTTATTATCTAGGGGATATATACTGTACACACACACACACACACACACACATATATATATATATATATATATGTATATATATATATATATATATATATATATATATACATATATATATATATATATATATATATATATATATATATATATGTGTGTGTGTGTGTCATAAATAATTCTTAATATCGAATTCTTTCTGCCTTGGGATCAAGGACCCAAGTGGATATCAACTTTATGATAAAAGCTT
>NC_090725.1:230820758-230828258 GCF_036898095.1 Palaemon carinicauda | reverse complement strand
AGTTACTGGGAAATGTGCTCATGTGACATGGCCACTAGAAAGGGATAATGAATGAGGTGAAGTAGGAGACAAATTACAGCCTAACGAATTAATTATTTTAATGATTTACTTAACTATATCAAGTATATTGGATTTAGGTTAGCAAATATGTTCTAAAGTATTTCATAAAAACTGTATTTTCACTTTTTCATTTACTACGAAGATTAATCACAGATAACCACATATCAAGACAAGAGAAGCGTCGTGTTTCATTTGAAAGAACCCTCCAACGTCTGTGTACGTTTACCCTAAATGTAAAGCCGTAATCAATGCAGATAATGAATACCATGATCCTGAGAGTGCACCAATTTTCTTAACGGTGATACAATATGTTTATCCTCTCCACCCAACGGGAATATTTTAACGAAGGGTTCAGTCCGTTAAATTGATGAAGATAACCCTTCACCCTCTCTCTCTCTCTCTCTCTCTCTCTCTCTCTCTCTCTCTCTCTCTCTCTCTCTCTCTCTCTCTCTCTCTCTCCAGACATTAATCAGATCATAATCTTTCGGTGTTATTTCGGAAACATTAGTAGATGAAGGTTATTAATAAACCAAAGGACTTTTCAACCAGTGTCCGAGGAAATGAATATAAAGGTCTCAGTTTTATAGGCTCTGTTAAATCATTTATTATAAAAATATAAGAGGCCTAAAAGGAGGTTGTTTACTGGATCCATCTTATGATTTTCATCTTTTTTTCCCATTTGAATTTAAATTACAAATAAATATACACTTACATGATACTTGATCTCATAGACTGAGCCATAAGACACCGGATTGATTTCAACATTATAATTGCAAACCAAAATAATGATCCCATTAGATAAAAGTATCTAAGTCCGACAGTTCTCGCTGCGTTTGTACAATACCAGAAAGTATAGTAGTGGAATAGGATGGTCGTGCCATTACCCTTCCTTCCCGGTCAGACAAAATCGTTTCCCAATTGGTATCTGAAAAATGTTGCTTTGTTATGAAACTAATTATTCATACAGAACCCGTATATTTTAATGAAAGATAAACAACGATGTATTGTACAAAGAATTTAGTTTTTAGAATAAATACTGGATGATTTATTTATTCTTTAAGTTCAGAGAAACATTTCGTAGAGATATTGCATATGCGCGTAATTATCTAATCCAATCTTCTATCTTCTATATGAAGTTAAATGCCATGTGCAGAAAACTTTCCGAACGTCATCCAGTTCATATTTTTACAATCATTTCCATTTTCCTACACATTCAACACTTTTATCTAAACTCACTGCTGTGTATATATATATTTTTTTTTGGGGGGGGGGGGTTCCAGAAGATGAGAACCTTCCGATTAAAAAAGAATCGTTGGATAAGGTTGCCACCCTTGTTTGTGACCCACCATAATGGACAAACAACCAGGTACATTGTTAAAGGGTGAGGTCTGCAGAGGTCCAGTAGGTTTAAAGAAACCTTCGCTCTTGATTGGGAAACGAGCAGTTTTTTTTTTTTCTTTTTTTCTACCGGCAGGACAATGTCGCTATTCTAGGTGGACACATCGCACACACAGACACAGACATATATATGTATATATATATATATATATATATACTGCACTGTAATTTGTTCAGTGGCTACTTTCCTCTTGATAAGGGTTGGAGAGACTCTTTAGCTATGGCAATCAGCTCCTCTAGGAGAGGGACACTGCAAAATTACACCATTGTTCTCTATTCTTCGGTAGTGCCTTAACCTCTGTACCATGGTCTTCCACTGTCTTGGGTTATAGTTTTCTTGCTTGAGGGTACACTCGGGCACTCTATTCTATCTTATTCCTTTTCCTCTTGTTTTGTTAAAGTTTTTATAGTTTATACGGGAAATAATTATGTTAATGTTACTTTTCTTAAAATATTTTATTTTTCCTTGTTTACTTTTCTCGCTGGGCTATTTTCCCTGTTGGAGCCCCCTGGGCCTATAGCATCCCGCTTTTCCTACTAGGGTTTTAGCATAGCAAGAAATAATGATGATAATAATAATTGCAATTTCCACATTGTGTCGATGACATACAGTTATATTTCCAGATGAAAAAACAGCTAAATGGGCTTTAATTTTATTTCCCTTTCCCCTTAATTCAATCACATTGGAGCTTTTTATTGAAGGAGAGACTACTCGTTTAAGAGCTGGTCGCGTCTTTTAATTACGTGGGAAAACCGATTACTTGCTGGTGTGAAGCGTTAAGTTCTCAGGTGTGGCAGGCAGCGACACCTACTTTCAGTCCCTTCTCTTCCCTGTCAACATTTACAAGCTCGTGTCGTTTCATGGATATGCCCTCGAATATCCTTCGTATCTAACTACGTAATTTTGATTTTGATAATATTAATGCATACAATTTTAAGATAGTTTTAGTTAGATGAGAAAACTTTTCTTATTTTCAAGAGGGGAATAAGTTGGTTTTGTTTTTTTAGATATATGAATGTGGTTGTCTCGAACTTTAAAACATCCATACCAAGACAAGCTTTGCTCGATCTTTTAGTACGGCGTTGTTTGAATATAATAGGCAACATCCTTTTAAGAAAAGTTATGTAAGATTACATTTAACTGTAGTATTCCCATTGGATATGGATGTTAAGATTTTTGTCATTGGGATACGCCTTTATCTATTAAATTGTTTGTTGCATTATTCTATTTATTTCGTTTTACCATACTGACTTTTGTCATGACTATTTTTCGTAATCAAATATATATATGTATATATATATATACACATATATATATATATATGTATATATATATATATGTATATATATATATATATATATATATATATATATATATATATATATATATATATATATGTATGTATGTGTTTTTTGTGTGTGTATGTATGTATAGAGAGAGAAAGAGATTCATATACACACGGGCATTCATATTCATTATTATTATTGTTATTATCATTATTATGTGTATCGTTATTAGCTAAGCTACAACCTTAGGGTTCCAACAGGGAAAAATAGTCCTGTGAGAAGAGGAAATAATGTAATAAATATATTATGTGAGAATGGATGAATAAAGAATATGAAATATCTTAACAACGGTAACAACGATAAAATATATGTGCTGTCACATATGTAATGTGTATGCGTGTTGGTGTAAGTGATGGCTACGCATTTCAGTTTCTTCTCTTTATAGCGAACTTATCTTTCTTCATGAAAGTGAAGTGTGCCTTCCTCCCTTTCATAGGTTACATAGTTTATCTCTGTGTAATGTTTTTTTAGTTATCATATACAAAATGTGGTGTTAGTTACTTTATTTTCGCTTTGTGTTACCTTTATATGTTTATGCCTGCTGTGTCAGAGATTTTAATTAATCACCTTGGTTAGGTATTAGTCGGTAATACACTTCTATATTCCATGTTAGGAAGAATTATTACCCATGTATCACTATTTCTAATAGCCAAATAAACGATGGTAGATGTAACACTGCTTTGTTTACCACTAGCCCACAACACATCAACAACAGAACAATATAGATCTGGTATTTATAATCTATAAAGAGAGACCTATGTCATAAAAAGCTCTCTGTAAGTTTGAACATCTGGAGTTACACTGATTCAACTGTCTGATTAGGAATACTGTTGCACAATCTGGTCATAGTTGGAATAAAACTTCTTGAATAGTTTGTAGAATTGAGCCTTATGATGGAGAAGGCAAGACTTGGAATTAACTTCATACGTACAGTATGGGGTGATCTGAATAAGATGGTCAAAATTATATATATATATATATATATATATATATATATATATATATATATTATATATATATATATATATATATATACTGTATATATACATATATATACACATATATGTTTATATACATACATATATATATATATATATATATATATATATATATATATATATATATATATTATATATATATATATATATATATATATATATATATATATATATATATATATATATATATATATATATATATATATATATCCCATGTGGTTGCAATATACCTTTATCAAGGGATTTGTTTGTAGTTTCTTTACGGATTTCTGCTCTGCTCACTCTATATTTTATTTT
Source organism: Palaemon carinicauda (assembly GCF_036898095.1). Lineage (NCBI taxonomy): Eukaryota > Metazoa > Arthropoda > Malacostraca > Decapoda > Palaemonidae > Palaemon > Palaemon carinicauda. The sequence goes on along the minus strand of NC_090725.1, from coordinate 230,824,158 downwards.
TATTTTATACTTCAGGTCAAGGCCAAATAAGTCCATAAAGTTACTCGGTTATTGGAAAGTCACGAGGTCTCTGTGCTCTCCTACAAAAGTATATTTACTTAACTAGGACCGAATAAATTCTTCCCACGTCCACCTTATTTTTTCGATGATTTGTAAGTCACCTCATCTAAATGAAGAGCTGTTTTAGGATTTTTTTTTTTACTTTTCTTATCTACATAGAAAATTGGATACGAATATCATTATTTACGGCATCCATTGAATGTTTACAACGCACACCGTCTATCATTCCAAATTCCAAGCCGCCTACGGTCTCATACACCTTCGGCTTTTTGTTGAATTTTACGGTTTTCTGCATCACAGCATGATTTTTTTTATTGCAGATGTTTTTTTTATACATATTTTGCGTAGGAATCAGGCTTATTGTTGCTTATCTAAAACATGTTCTTCTTGATTCAAGATTTTTTTGTTTATTTTTTTTTTCTAATAAAAAAATGTGAACTATGGACCGTGCTTTCAGTCTGTTATGAGTCACAGGTTTGATTTGGGAGAGAAAGAAATTGCGAGAAATCATTGCCGAAGTAAAATGTTTGCCGTCAATAAAAAATGAAGAGCATGATTGAGGTAATAAAAAATATCTCTCTCTCTCTCTCTCTCTCTCTCTCTCTCTCTCTCTCTCTCTCTCTCTCTCTCTCTCTCTCTCTCTCTCTCTCTTCAACACATATTAAAAAAAATACTAATTAGTATGACATTTTTCATTGGATTAAGACCTGCTCATAATTTTCTTCCCATATGAAGCAGCACCAAATTGTCAACAAGTATAGCATGAGGACTACTGTAGCTGGAAGGTCATTGCACCGCTACCGCTAACTGACGGAGTCTGTGGCTGTAAATGGTCGAATGGGTGTCAATAGCCTAGGAGAATTCCTGTTTTGGAGGAATACGACTTTACGGTAACACAGTTAATCTCTTCTGACTGGTAAACACAAGCCTTGGAGATGGATGGATTCCTACCGATTGGACTCTCTCTCTCTCTCTCTCTCTCTCTCTCTCTCTCTCTCTCTCTCTCTCTCTCTCTCTCTCTCTCTCTCTCATGTACACACGCATTGATTGTACCCCGAAACCTTCTGGTTTTCATCAGTTGATGCTTTGAGTAGATCTTAGTTAAATGAATTTGACAAAATTTTAAGATATCTTTGGTCATGTATTGCAAACTGTGTTTGTAAAAGCTCAGGGTCTTATAGCTAGATGGATTTTTGGGGCTATTGGACAAAGGATTCTTTAAATTTGCCTTCTCTACGATTCAATGTTTACTTGAATAATTTACAACCATAATTCAACTGTCGATGCTGTTATCTCTTTCCGATATTTTCAAACTTTACTCTTTCTGAATATGCCACGAAAGGTACGATATTTCACTATTATATCCTTATTCGGACGCATGCAACCATATCATTTGTCTAAACTCATTTTATCTGTTACAGTTACCAAATAGTGCCACGAAATTATTTACTTTAATATTTACCCCCCTCCTCTCTCTCTCTCTCTCTCTCTCTCTCTCTCTCTCTCTCTCTCTCTCTCTCTCTCTATGCGATATTTAACTGGTATTCTCGAGCATATGTTCTGGTTCTGTCTTTCCTTGTTTAGGATTTTGAGCGTAGCTGGGCCTGAACTCTCCAGATTAATTGACCATTTGTTCGAAGGTGGATCTTAGTTTATGACATGACAAGCGGTTGCTGCTATTAATAACGCAGTGACAATTATGAGCCTCATCAAGACCTATTGTAATTGTGTAGTTCCTGTAATTGGTCACAGAGAGGTAACTGTAAAAGTACTTTGAAACTGCCTTATATGACAGGTAACATGACCGAGGCGAAGAACCCCTCTTATTAGCGTTATTGGTGGCGGTGTAAATTCGTCAGACCTTTGCAATTGGTGTTCGTGGTGGGATTACAAATCATCATTTCGCCATCGAACGACTTTTTCCCCTTTTAATAGAGCTGGGGCTTCTTGTTAATGATACGATACGTGAGGCAGAGAGCGCTTGAGAGGCAGTTTTGATTATCGAGGTAAAGATTTTTAACAGTAATTTTGCAATTCTGTGTTATGGATTTACTGAATCATTTCTCTAGTGATATTATTTTCCATTTGTAATTTTGCTTTTGTCGGTAGGAAGGTATGTCGTTTTTTCTGTTAATCTATTTTAAAAAAATGTGTAGTATATATATATATATATATATATATATATATATATGTATATATATATATATATATATATATATATATATATATGTATGTATGTATATATATATATATATATATATATATATATATATATATATATATATGTGTGTGTATATATATAGTGTGTGTATATATATAGTGTGTGTATATAATCATACGCACATATATATGAAACATATGATATATCCTATATACACTGTATATATTGTTGGGATTCTACTCTAGATTAATTGTATGTCTGTAAAGTTTTTGATATTTCAATTTTAATGATAACACACCTAAGTTCTTATTGTAGTACATAGATTTTTATCAACGACTTTTTTTTTTCAAAATGGGGAAAGAGGAACTGCAACAACATCTAATTAAATGAAATACTACGTCCAAAGTACTGATACCTTTGAATCATAATCGCATAAGCGTCACTAATTTTATGAATTATTTCTAATTTTTCTACAAGTTCAATCAGGGTTGTCATAAAATATGTGTGATCTGTTATTCATTTTCATTGCCTACCGGTAAAGATTAAGGGAATATCTATGTGTGAAAAATAAGGTTGTCCTCATGTTGAGTTCGGTAATACATCTAGAACGTCAACATTGCTAGGCATTGTAAAATCCTGTATAGAAAAAGGGTGTCATCATTTTAATACCGTTAATTATCTCTAATTTTTAAAGAAAATATCAGTAGGCCGTATGACACTCGCGAAGGGTTTCCTAATGATTTTCTGCTCTTGTTCTTATTTTTTTGTGAATCCTTTTATCATCTTGTGTTGCTTTAAATATGTCTGTAATAGAAAATGCTAATTGTCCTACTTCCCAAAGTTCTGTTCAGAAATCAACCCTGGGACATAAGTCGATCCTAAAGATTTGACGTCTGCGACAAAACGCTACTGTCTGGTAAAGAGATTAGCGTGCTGTTGGATTCTTCGCAGTTGTTCTTCATTCACAGTTTAAGTCATTTATATGTTGAAGTGAGGTGTCTTATTGATTTCTATTGCAGTGGAAATTTACTATCTTTTTGTTAGCTCCAGCGTCCAGTGAACAAATGAATCTCTTGGCCACAAAAATACCACCTGTCCATCTAGTTTCTTACACAGTTTGCTCGATAATTGTTTTCAATTGGATACGTTTATTATTAAGTTATCGAGAAATTGAGAGAG
>NC_090725.1:230790758-230815758 GCF_036898095.1 Palaemon carinicauda | reverse complement strand
TATACTTTATTGGAGAGATGAAAGGAATATTGACCATATTTGTTGAATCTATATAATAGAAGAGAAACAAAGATGGATTTGATAGTGCAGGAGTTGAACGGGTTAACGTGAATTTCAGAATGCTCGCGGGACAAGCGTAGAGGATATGCGAAGGGATATTAGAAGGTTGAGAAATGGAATGAATCCAAATGCTCATTGTATTAAGAGACTACTAATACACTAGGGCTTCATGGTATTACCGAGTGCAGTGTATTGAGGCAGCAGAGTGGTGAATGTGTGGATATTTAAAGAATAGCAAAGCGAAATAACCACATTCCTGAATAATGGAAAGATGACAGAGGTGATTATAAGCATTATTTGGGTATTGAATTACTTACTATGCAAATAAAAGTGTATATGGTGTGAGTTAAATTTAAAAGTTTAAGACAGGGATTATATGTGAAGAGCACTATTTGGTATAGACAGGAGAAAAAGTGTGAGTTAATTTTATTTCATGACATGATTATTTGAAAAGCTTAAAAGTAAACAGAAAAACCAATCTGTGGCTTGTGTGTATTTAGTAAAAGCTTATGATCAAGCTACATATAGGTAGTATATTAGGTATTGAAGATTATGGTAAACAGGGTTAGTGGTAGATCATATACATGTGAGAGAGACTGGTCTAATGTTAAACTGAGTATAAACGTACGTGCAAAGTTGTGGGATAAGAAAATAAGCTAAGAATGGAGTGTAGAATGGCAAATGTTTACAGATTGCGCTAGTAATGCAAAAGTTCGTGGACACAGCTGAAAGACAATACCGTTGAAATTTAATGTGAGCGCAGAAAAAGTTACCAGTTTAAATGGAAATTAGGGAGATTGTTTATATGGAAATGGCTGTGTTGAAATATTTGATTGTAGATATAACTGATGTTGGTACGATGAGAGAATCCAAGAAGGACCAGGGTCTGTGCAAAAGATTGAGAAGTTATGTGAGTTACTCCGAGAAGTTATGGGGTGGGTGGTGTATGAACGTAGCCACCTTGAGACACTGGTGGCCTCGGTATGACGGGGTTGTGTAGCTAATTCTTCTTTGTTTGAACGCGAAGGAAAAATTAATGATACAGTTTTTTTTAGATGAACTGTTTGTGGCGTGTATGTCATATAATTATTATTATTACTTGCTAAGCTACAACCCTAGTTGGGAAAGCAGGATGTTATAAGCCCAGAGACTCCAGTAGGGAAATAGCCCCGGGAGGAAAGGAAACAAAGAAAGAAAAAATATTTTATGAACGGTATCAAAATTAATATGAATATCTCCTGTATAAACTATAAAAACTTAAACAAAACAAGAGGAAGAGAAATAAGATAGAATGGTGTCCCAGTGTACCCTCAAGACAGTAGAAGACCATGGTACAGAGATTATGGCACTACCCAAGACTAGAGAAAAGTGGTTTGATTTTGGAGTGTCCTCCTAGAAGAGCTGCTTTCCATAGCTAAATAGTCTCTTGTAACCTTGCCTAGAGGAAACTGGCCACTGAACAATGACAGTGCAGTAACCGCTTAGGTGAGGAAAAATTGTTTGTTAATCACAGTGTTGTCAGGTGTATGAGGACAGAAGAGAATATGTAAAGTATAGACCAGACTATTCGGTGCATGTGTAGCAAAGGGAATATGAACCGTAAACAGAAATAAGGATCCAATGTAGTATTGTCTGACCAGTCAAAGGACCCCATAACTCTCTAGCGGCATTATCTCAACTAGTGGCTGGTACCCCGGCTAACCCACTGCCTGAAGAAGAATAATTGAAGCGTTGAGAAATTAGTTGATAAAAGTTTGTTTAGTTATTGCTGGTGAAGGAATGAATTGGAATTTTTTGACTTGTAAAAGTGGTAACAAAGGAGGGATAAAGAATAGGGACTATTTGTGTTAAGATGGAGTAAGAGAGAAAGACCTAAAAAGTGTTGGATGAATGAACTGATAAGGTGCGAGAAAGGATGAGCTTTAATCAATACCCGGGAAGCATTATGATGTAAAGAGAAAGTGCATATAATGCTGCTGCTTTTTTTTGTTGTTGTACACGTGGCTCATTCGCAAGTTAGCCGTTCAAGTTTTGAATTTGACAGTTATCGTATTTTTTTTCCTTTGAACTATCCCTGTGTGTATGTGTGTGTGTGTGTGTGTGTGTGTGTATGGTTATATACATTAAATCAAACAATTCAAAGAAACAAAAGGGAAAACTCCCTTAAAGCCCTCCACTTCCATGTTCTCATGATGATGAAATATACCGTACTGTAGTTTCTTTATATATATATATATATATATATATATATATATATATATATATATATATATATATATATATATATATATATATATATATATATATATATTTATATATTTATATATGACAACAATAAATGCAGCCGTTTCTAGTATACTGTAGGACAAAGATTCCATCACCACGTGTTTGTGTGTGTTTATGGTTATATACATTAAAGAAACAAAAGGGAAAACTCCCTTAAAGCCATCCTCTCCCATGTTCTCATGATGATAAAATATACCGTACTGTAGTTTCTTTATATATGTATGTATATATGTATGTATATATATATATATATATGTATGTATATTTATTTATTTATTTATATATTTATATATGACAACAATAAATGCAGCCGTTTCTAGTATACTGTAGGACAAAGATTCCATCACCACGTGTTTGTGTGTGTTTATGGTTATATACATTAAAGAAACAAAAGGGAAAACTCCCTTAAAGCCATCCTCTCCCATGTTCTCATGATGATAAAATATACCGTACTGTAGTTTCTTTATATATGTATGTATATATGTATGTATATATATATATATATATATATATATGTATGTATATTTATTTATTTATTTATATATTTATATATGACAACAATAAATGCAGCCGTTTCTAGTATACTGTAGGACAAAGGTTCCATCACCACGTTGGCCAGTGCGGATTGGTGATAGTGAGAGAATTTCGTGTGATCGCTCACAACAAACCAACCCAGTATGGGTGCCTTTGACTAGTACAGCTTTGATGATCAAGGCGATACGCAAACCCTTTCACTACGTTAAGGTATCCCCATTCAGAGAGGTTTTATATATATAATTATGTATAAAATTATATATATATATATATATATATATATACATATATATGTATATATATATATATATATATATATATATATATATATACATATATATGTGTGTATATATATATATATATATATATATATATATATATATATATATATATATATATATATCACATCTCTCTCTCTCTCTCTCTCTCTCTCTCTCTCTCTCTCTCTCTCTCTCTCTCTCTCTCTCTCAAGGTATGTGTTCAAACACTCATTTACATATAACTATACCTATCTTACGTCATATTTCCATTGCCGTACCTTCATTTCTCCCCTTCCATTCCAAGGAACGTGAGAGAAAAATAAAGTCATCCCTCTCTTCCGTGTGTCTAAATATCCTTTGCAACACCTAATAATATGCGGCCATTACGTATGGTCCATTTGCACCTACCTGGAGGCAAAGGATGGCTGGGGACCCTGCTTGCGCCAAGAACGATTACCTTCAGCATATTTTCCCAGACAACCCGGATGTGACGGCTCGTCCATTAGTATTTCGGAGGCTGGTCAGAACTGAGGCTATATTTTCCTTTAGGTTGGTCGTTGTCTTATGAGATTTTATGGAGCATATTTTTTTTATCATTAATAATAAATGGTTTGTTTTTATGATCTCAGATCTTTCATTTCCCATGGTTTTTCCTTGTCATTGAATTTATATGGTGCTGTTGTTCTGTAACTTTCCTTCATATTTTTATAATACTGTATGGTTTCATTTTATATTCTTTGACTTTGGTTCTTTCATGCTTTTCTAATTTAATCCTTTTCGCAGAAAAAAGCTTAATTTTCTTCTACCATGTTCTTAATTTTTTTTTTAAGGGCTTATAAATTAATCTTTAATCCCTATTAATTTTTCATGCTATCACAAATATGGCCAAGAAGCGCTTGTTCCTTGATTTTGTACTAGAATTTTTCTCTTATTAATTTAATAGTTTTTTCTTTTTTTTTGTTGATATCTTAAAACCTTAAGAAAACTCTTTTGGTTATTATACATTTTTATTTTATTTAGGTGTTAATCTAAGCCTCATTTCCATAATTTCAAGCTATTGGTTTTTACCTCTATTAAAATGTTTTGATGTTACAAGAAAAGACTTTGATTTATCAAGTTATATTCAACACTATAGGATACGTAGTATTAATTTTCTTCAGAGTATCTTAATTACGTTAATCAAATTGAAGATGTGGAGTTGCGAGATGGAATATACTGAGATAGTAATAGGTAATATAATTAACTCTAATGTGCTTGAGAGATGGAAGATGCTCTTGTAGAATTGGGGAAGGAATTTACTCCGATGTTTGAGAAATGAATGGTTCGGATGATAATGGTACAGCCAGGAGAAGTAAGGGGCTTTGATACGGTTGAGAAATATAAAGTTCAACAATAACAAGAGTTGTCTGTGAAAGTAAGGGGCTTCGATCGAATTGAAAAATTAAGGCTTCTTTTGGAATGAAGTAGTTAAAGAAGGTAAGGGACTTCGTTATAGAGAAAAATTATGGGTCAGTATTAGCTGTACAGTTAGGATATGTTCGGTGCTTCTGTGGGATTGAGTAATAAAGGTTCAGTTATAATAGTACAATTAGTAGAGGTAAGATAGCTTAATTGGATTAAAAAATGAAAGGTTCATTGTCACTGCCACATTCAAGGAAGTAAGGTGCTTCGATAGAGTTGAGAAATGAGTTTCAACTTTAATGATAAGAGAAACACTGTGAGAACCTTGGGGATATTCAAATTAACATAGATAATGACTCAGTGCCGATATCTAGTAAAGATCGTGATCTAGGTGTATTTCTTGACTGCAACTAGTCTCTCAATGCCCAAATAAATAATTTAGTAAAAACTGCTGGTTATCATCTAAGAAATATTGCTTTTATAAAAAAAGTACCTGGATGAAAATTCTGTAAAGAAACTTGTGATAAATTGTGTTATTACTAAGATTGACTACTGCAACTCCATCTATTACAGTTTATCAAAAGTACAACCTAAGAAATTACCAAATATAATAAACAGAGGAGCAAGACTGATAAAAGGTGTCCCACCCAGAGAAAGGGTCACCCATATACTAATTGATTCACACCGGCTGCCGATAAAAGCGAGAATTTAATTTGAAATATGTACAATAATCCAGCAAGTTATCAGAACCGGTCGTCCAAAATACTTAAGAGAATTGCTACATATTGCGCAGCCAACAAATCGTGTCGACACGAAAATAGTTACACTAATGTTACAGATGGTTTCAAACTATTCGAACCTAGATATATGTCTACTGTAGGCTCCAGAGCCTTTAAATATGCGGCCCCGAGACTATACAAAAAGTTCCCACGAGACATCCGAATGATTGAAGACTTTAGGAAACTGAAGACTTTTTCCATGAGTCGTATGAGTGACAATTCAACAGTAAATGAACAATACGTGATATGGAACGTTGAATACTCTGAACGAACAAAATATAACGACAGTGGAGGTCCTGTAGAGAGTGGGGTTGTCCTGTTGTATGGGACCGGGAAAGCAGCCGTCAAAGTAAAGTAAGTAATGGTACAGTTAGGGAAACTTAAGTGCTTTCATGGTGTTCAGTGAGGAAAGGTTTGATAATTATGGTACTGCTAGGAAAAGGAATCCACTTCGATTGAGGTGAGTAATGGGAGGGTCAATTATAACACTGGTAAAGTTCTTCGATTGGGTTGAGGTTGTTTAATGATAACAGGACAGCCGGAAAGTAAAATGTTTTGATGTATTTTTAAAATGCCAGGTATAATGATAATGATTCAGTTAGAAAAATCTGTGATAGTTTAATGGTAACAGAAAATTTAAGAAAACTATGATGGTTTGATCGTTGTTGGAAATAAACGATTAGATTATTACGGTGAAATTTGGTAAAGTAAAGCGATTCGATAGGGTTGAGGATAAATGTGTCAGATAGAAAACACTTTTATAGGGTTGGAGATTGAAAGCATCCACAATAAACAAGCATTAACAAAAAATAAAGAGTTGTTCAATGGGATTGGAAATGAGAGATTTGATGGTAACGTTACCTTCAGGTAGTTAACAAATGAAGATTGGTGGCAGAGTTGAGATATGGAATTTTTTTGGAATTGAGGAATGAAAAGTGAGATTAGGAATTAGGAAATGAAAAGGGATTTTATGTGCCTTTGGAAATAAAAGGTGCTGTGATGCATTCAGAAAATTTAATGTTTTCTGGCGATATTGAGAAATTTAAATTGAAGTGGATTTTTATTTTTATGGTTAGAAGATATGAAATGAGCTTACATGAAGTTAGTAATTCAAGTTTGCAGTAATAGGCTTAGGAGCTATGAAAATCAATTATCTTTGATATTAATAAATAGAAACTGCTGTAATCGAGTCAAGAAATTGAATGTGATCTGGGTTGAGAAATTTAAGGTGCTGTCGGATAGTCAAGAGATAAAGTGTACTGTTTTAGGATTGGAAATGACATATGGTTTGAGGGAGGTGATATGCTAAAAGTGCCGAGATATAGTTTTGAAATTGAATATACATTGAATTAAATACTAAGGAGATTGAGAAATGATGGATTCTAAGGTTTAATTACGGATTAGAAAAAGGTACCGAAGCAGTAAGGAAATTAAGTGCATTCTGATGGCGACAAGAAATGAAAGTAGTTTTGGCAAGGAAATGGCACCGTCTTTAATGAGGTTAGGAAATTAGACATTAGTTCACGTGGTTGAGAACTGAAAGGTAATGTGGAGTTGCTAGGAGGTGACATGTACTAAGGGAGCTAAAGATTTTGCAAAGGAGTGCTCTGTTATGTAAAGTGCAGACAGATTTTTTGAAGGAGTGAATAACAATTAAAACTGCTGCTTTGGTATTGGTTGATAGATTAGTTCCAATGATTTTCCTCACTGCTGATAATTATGTGTTATTCGTTTCCACTTATGCATACTGCATCGATTGCCTTGTATTCGTGACTATTTGTAAATTTTGTATTAGAAATTATTAGATTATTTACAATAGTAGAATTTTGCTGTTTTTTTTTTTTTTATCACGCTACTCAACGTCTTGGTGAATTTGGTGATGGAAAAATGGTTAAAGTCGGGTTTGATAAAGGTAAAATAATGGGATCATATAACTCACATTCGAATATTATTGTTCTTTTACACTTACACCTTTTTTATCCCGTTATGTGGATGCTTTATAGATAGATATAATTAACTATGCTTTGGCTCTTTTCATACGAATTAGATTCTTGGTAAGACTAATTATGATAATGTTTATATTGATGACAAATCATACATACATACACATAGAGTGCAAGTATACAGACATACAAACATATAGACTGCAAATATAAGTACATACATACACTTATATATATGTATATATATATATATATAAATATATAAAGAGAGAGAGAGAGAGAGAGAGAGAGAGAGAGAGAGAGAGAGAGAGAGAGAGAGAGAGAGAGAGAGAGAGAGAGAGAGAGAGAATGGGATGTTATGTGGTGGTTTTGGTAAAAAACGAAGTTTGTCACATTGCTGACTCATAGTTGAAATAAAAGCCCTAGTACAATCCTTGTCCTAATTGCAGGATATTTCTTGTTTAGCTAAGTTTATCTCTTCTAGTTTTTGTGAAAACTCCATATTCCATACTCTATTGACAAATACAAATTTGGTATTATTACTAATGATGGATTGAAATCTTCCCGAGAAACCCCTTTCAGGAAGTCTCGATGTTCTACTTTTGCTTCATTGTGCATTTCCAGTGAAAATAAAAATGTTTATGATTAGTTACGTTAATGAATCTGCGTTTGATGCTTCTCCTGAAGGTATTTTTTTATCTGTGGAATGTGTACTTTTCGCAAATTATAAGTTTTCCAGAAAAATAATTAGAAGTTTGAACCAGCAAGTTTATACGCCCTTCACTTATACCGGAGAAGACCTTTTAGAATAAATAATGCAGGGTCATAATTGAAAACGTCGTCTCTCCCCGTGCTTCCTGAAGCCTTATATATATTATTTGACGTGATTGCTATCTTGCGGAATATTTATAAAAACTGGATTGAGGCCTTTTATTTAACACTTTCTACTCGTGCTTGGAGAAAATAAACATTCAGGAAAAAAAAAGAACCAGGAACAAAAAATTAAGTCAGACCTTAAAAAAAATTATGATGTGCTGTGTTCAGGAATCCTGTTTTGACCTCGCCATACTGGGTGATAACAACCAATATCTGCATCCGAGATGAGGTCTTTACTGCATCCGTACCTTTTATCGTGTCCTTCTGAAAATATTAGATATAAGTATCTGTTCGAAGTTTATGTGGGATTGATTATGAAATAAATTGGAATAAAAAGAATAATTATTATTATTATTTTTTTTTTAATCTGTTAATTACTTTGCGATGTTGTAAATTAAGGTTACCAGTACGATGCATTTCGTTACAGGATCTGTAACAAATATAAACACACACAGCGCCTAATGATAACACAATCAAGATTTTTTTGTACTTCGCTTTTAATAAACGAATCGTATGCCACTTTCTTAAGAGTGGGGCTCATTTTATGCCTTTCCCATGTTTTCCTCTTTATTGGAGGTTCAGAATGAATGATAAGACATGACAGTGCGTAAAGTATTGGACAATAAAAGTTCAGTGCTGGCTTTATGTCAAAACAAGTTTTTTTTTTTTTTTTTTTTTTTTTTAACGGGTCATTAGGCATGTACACATCACACATGCTCAGAAAATTATATTATTATTATTATTATTATTATTATTATTATTATTATTATTATTATTGTTATTATTATTATTATTATTATTATTATTATTATTACAGTCCTTGTTGAAAAAGCAGAATGCTATAAGCCCAAGGGCTTCAACAGGGAAAAGTTGCCTAGTAAGGAAAGGAAATAAGGAAATCAATAATGTACAGAAGTAATGAACAATTAAAATGCCATATTTTAAGAACAGTAACAACATTAGAATATAGCTTTCATTAATAAACTATAAGAATAGAATTCTGTCATCCTGTTCAACATAAAATTCTCAGCAAGTCTGAACTTTTATTACGATCAATTATTGAAATCTTATCTGAAGTGACTCAGGATTTCTTTAATGGAAGAATTTGAAAGCGAGATAGGACTACTGTCTCAAAAGACAGTGAAACCTTTTTTTTTTTCTTTAGGATATTTACTTGTATAAGAAACTTACACTTCAGGCTGTATGACGGGGAAACACGAGTTATTGGTTTTTATTCTTGATATCTTATTTTCATTCTATCTTAGTTTGGTATGAAATTCAAATGGATTTGCACATGATGTAAGCTTAAATAGAGAAAAAAAATTATATACACAAATATTATACAACCATACATACATGCGTGTTTGTGTGCACATGCGTGTGTGTATATTGTATGCACGCACATGTCCATACTCACACATTTAAATACAATATATATATATATATATATATATGAGTGTATATATATATTTATATATATATGAGTATATATATATATATATATATATATATATATATATATATATATATATATATATATATATACAGGGTGTCCAAAAGTAGGTGGACAGTAAATTATTACCTTTATTTTGAGATTACATATACATAGAATTATATTTACTAACACAATTATTCCATTGACAATTGAATTTTATTTTGAACAATAATACAAAAGCCATAAAATTTTACTGTGAACCAAAATACAAAAGCCCCTAAATTTTATCAACGCAGGTGCTTAAACTGTTTTCCGTCACAATTTACACAACTTTGAAGTCTGCCTTTAACACTTCGACAATTTTTTTTGCACTAGTCTCTTTGGATATTAATTTTTTTTTTAAATGCATCGCTTATGTAATTTTTCAAATCACCGACACTTCTTTGTTTTCGACTATAAACTTTGTCCTTGAGTCCTCCTTAAAAGAAGAAATCCATTTCTCAGGAAATGTTTGATCAAGATACTCACTGACTGCTCTTGAATAATTTGGAGGGACCCCATTTGGTTGGAAATAAATGTTATGTGAATTAGACTGTTGCTGTAACTGGGGAACAACTTATTCATTAGAATTTCAAGATACTTATCTCCTGTGACTGTTCTATCAACAAATATTAGTCTTAAACACCTGAACTTGAAATACCGCCCCAAACATTGACATCGGGCTGATTTAGTTGTTGTTCTAATGTTAAATGTAAGTTCTCACTATGCCAGTAAACGCAATTATGTTTGTTGATATGACCGGATAATTTGAAAGAAGTTTCATCACTCCACTTAATGTTATCTAAAATAACTGGATTCAATTTCGTTTAGTATCATCTCACTAAATTGCAGCCGCCTGTCTGGATCGTCCTCTAACAATCTATGAATTAGCCGTGGACGATACGGTCTCAACCCAATAGACTTCAGGATTCGATGATAGAAGCTCGTGAAATGCATAATTCCAAAGAGACTCTTCTGGTGAACTTTTTTGGCCTCTGAACAAATGTTTTGGTAGCGAGATGCTTATTATGCTCTGTACAGACTGTTTAGTGCAGGTTCCAGATAAAGAATGAAGGTATATTCTCTCTCTCTCTCTCTGTCTCTCTCTCTCTCTCTCTCTCTCTCTCTCTCTCTCTCTCTCATATATATATATAATATATATATAGATATATATATATATATATATATATATATATTATATATATATATATATATATATATATATATATATATATCATCATCATCATCGTCATAATCATCATCATCAGTCCACTGCAGAACAAATTCCTCAGAGTGTACTTTCACTCTCGTCTGTTTACGGTCTTTCTATGCCAGTTTATACCCCGCAAATAATCTTAGTTCGTCAATTCATCGTCTTTTCTCCCTTCCCCTGCTTCGTTTGCTATATGTCTGTTATTGTTGATCCCATCATTATTCTTTCCATTGCTCCTAGAGCTGTAACTATTTCCTCTTATAAGGCTTTAGGAAAGCTCCAAGTTTCTAATGGACAAGTTTATACCGGTAGGACTATCTGATTAAATACTTCTCTTTTTAGAGAGAGTGGCATTTTTATTTTCATAACTTCATTTTGTTTACCAAAAGCTCTCCATCCCACGCTTATCCTTCTTTTAGTTTCGAACTCATGCCTTGGGGAAACGTTTACTGTCTGTCTATGTACGAATATTCATTAACAATCTCGAGAGGTTACCCTATAATCCTTATTTGTTGTCTCTACATTTTCAATAAGCATTTTAATAGATTTATTCATACTAATTTTCAGTCCTACATTTCTGCTTTCTCTATTCATACTTCAATCATATTTTGTCCTTCCTCCCATGATTCACTAAACAGAACTATGTTGTCTGAAAATCTTAAGGTGTTAAGGCATTCCCCATTAATAATAATTCTTACATTTTCCAAATCTAAATTTTTAGAAAACTTCTAGGCACGCTGTGAAAACTTTAGGAGAAATAAGGTCTCCCTATCTAACTCCTTTCTCAATTGTGATTTTTTTCACTCTCATTATATAGTTTTAGGTTTACTGTACTTCCCTAATAGATATCGTCAAGTTTTCTAACATAAGATTCATATATTCCGTGTCTTTGAAGGAATTTCATTACTGGTGAAGTTTCGACAGAATCAAATGTTTTCTCATATATATTTATATATACATATATATATATATATATATATATAGAGAGAGAGAGAGAGAGAGAGAGAGAGAGAGAGAGAGAGAGAGAGATTATATGTAAGTATTTAGGTTTCAATTTTCGGCGCGAGTTTGCCCCTTGAGGTAAATTATTTACAAAGGCACTTTATTAAAAAAAATTGTCATTTAACTGCAACCACTTGATAAATGGTCACTTTTTATATGACACTTATGCAAATGAATTTAAATTACTCGATCGTTTGTTCCTGTTTGACGTTAATATCGCTAATGAAGACGAATGCTGAGAATTAGACAACCCACGGGAAGTCGTTATCGCTTGGACACTTGAACATTTTGCGTGATATTGAAGATGGGCTGAAGTTGGAGTTATTTTGCTTGTTTTGAATTGTATATATTTGCTAAAGATTCTGAATTACTGTTTATCGTCTGTTTAGAATATTTAAAGAATGATAAACCAGAATGAGTATAATGAAGTAAAACTCTCTCTCTCTCTCTCTCTCTCTCTCTCTCTCTCTCTCTCTCATACAATTGATGAATATCCTACAAGCTATTTATTCTTTTGCGTATGACTAACCAGATCCCCCCCCTCTCTCTCTCTCTCTCTCTCTCTCTCTCTCTCATACAATTGATGAATATCCTACAAGCTATTTATTCTTTTGCGTATGACTAACCAGATCCCCTCTCTCTCTCTCTCTCTCTCTCTCTCTCTCTCTCTCTCTCTCTCTCTCTCTCTCTCTCTCTCTCTCTCTCTCTCTCATACATAAATACATACAAGAAAATTAATTTAATGAGTATATATCGAATTATCTTTTTCTCTCTCTCTTTCTCATACATACAACATATTAGTATCTTACATGCCCTATCAGTTTTATGAGTATATATCGAACCCCATCTCTCTCTCTCTCTCTCTCTCTCTCTCTCTCTCTCTCTCTCTCTCTCTCTCTCTCTCTCTGAGTTTCGAGAACAAAGAATCGATTTCACATAGCCCACGCGATCGCCTGCTTTAATAGCTGCATGTTTATCACGCTTTGTTTGGCGTTTTCAGTTCGTGCCCCTTTTATTACTCTTTCTTGCGTCGAGCTGTCATCCCTCCACCTCCGTGCTCGAGACCTAATGGGTTTAAAGAGACCTAATGGGGTATACGAGAACGTAATGGGTTTATAGACCCTCACACCAAACAAACCAATTGCTTGCACAGCCGAGAACTAATTGGCTGCTTGCAGAATAGATGAACTCTGTCTGTATTGCATGTTAAAGACCGATGCCTGCACGTGACTGCGATCTCTGTGCTTGCTTGCAAGTGCTCCCAGTGCTCGCCTCTGAAGCCAACGGGCTATTATACCGGATTGTGGAACATTTATACATGTAGCACGTCCTCTAAAGCGTTAATTAAACACCTGGGATATGTTAGGTCACCTGCTTGCTTTGTATTTCGAATAAGAATTGTCAATTCGGTTTTCAGTTTTGTATTTTTTTATGTTAAATCTTATGACAAGGGAGGTTGATGGTCTCATCAAGCTTATGTTTAAATTAAAAAAAAAAAAAAAGATAGTATGGACAACATCTAGCTTTATTCTTTGGGGGAATGATTGAAGTACCTCCAATATTATAAAGGATCCAATCGGCTATAGCTTCAATTATTTTCCCGGATTTTAGCTGAAAAATAGTTATAAAATTTCCATATTTGCTTTTCCACTGCACATTTTTGCCGTAGTTTTTCATGATAGAATAATTCAAAATATACTTACTTTTTTTTAATTTTGGTAAAGAGTTTCCGTCTGTTTATGTCTCAATAAGAGCTTTCAATTTGTATTATTTGTTCTCATGCCTTAATGTTGTTGTTCTATAGAAATAAAATTAATTTTCCTTTAGTATCCCTGGAAGTGTTTCTTCTTAAATTAGTTCCAATAAAGCATTTTTTTATTCCATTTATCATTTAATTTATTTACCGTATACTATGTTTTAATTATCTCGCCAGGTTTGCTTTTTATCATAGAATTTTGTTTTATATCAATTTGTTATTTATCAGTTTGTTTATACCCATGTTTTGCTTTGTGAAACACAGTTGTCATGTACACAATCAAAATTAAGACAATGATCAGTGCTTAGGGTCTAAAACTATAGAATCTCGTTTTTCAATAGCAACCTTTCTTTTGCCGGATGTAGAATGAGTATTAATAATGAATTTTTCTTTTTAGATTGTTGCAATCACAAAGAGAATGTCTACTTGCATTCATGTCTCCTGTTGGACAGTTATTCTTTCTTTTGTAGAATTCAACCCTAAGTCTTGTGACCTTTTTTTTTTATAGGTTTTTATCCTGCAGCTTGTACCCTTGGCAGAAAATTTCTAGTCTTGTAACAAAATGGATGATTTTTCGTATTGTACTTCTTACATTCTTGCATAAATTAGGTAAAGGATCTGAAGCAGAGAAAACCGATCATATACTAGAGGTATTTTAAGTCACCTATTTGCAGGTTTCTTTTATTAGTGAAATTTCGATGCTAGTTTGGTAACTGCAATATACCTTATAGATAGTGTTATTGGTGTACACATATTCATTTGTAAAAAAAGAAATCGAAATTCATTGTTGAGAAGGGAAGTGTAATGAAATACAAACAAATGTACCATGAGAAAAAAGTTTAATGAACGTCCTGTCCTGTTTTAATTTGAATTCGATTTGACTTACCGAGTTCCCCTTATCACAAGACAATTGTGATTTTGCAAATTAATTTTATCCTTCTTGAAGTTGAATTGAAGTGATAAGCAGATGCAGAAGATGAACTGGGAGTTAATTTTAGAACAGTTTTATTACATTCTGCCCATTAGAAAAGCGTTGTTGGAACATCAAAATAAAGCATGAACATACTGTATGTTTAGATATATGCATAATGTATCTGGGAAAGTATGCGTATAAAAACAAATGTCCCTGAGAATCATATCTCATGTGAATTATGATATATGAAGTAAAAGCATAAGAGAAACTTTGGTTTTGAGAATAGGAATCAAACTTTGTTTTGGGGTTGATCTTCAACTTTAAATCTAAACTATAGTATTTTTGGAGTTTTTTTTTATTCTAATTTAAATATCAGTGGTTTTTAATATTGAATAATTTTCCCCAGATCCCAAATTGTGTAGGAGCCCAAGATTCTCGTAAGAAGGCTAATTGAACATGTAGATGGTTTAGGACAAATCCTATTTGTTATCGTTTTAGGTTCTATTGAAATATTTCTTTGGATGTACTGTGTTGATCAAACATTTATTTCACTAATTATCATATTCTATTGTTTCTTGACAAGTAAGCCATCTCAAAACAGTAATATAGCGTCTCTATTTTCTTATCCTATTGATTAATATTTTACATTTTTTAATCAACAATTTTTCTTTCATTCGAATTGAACGTCCACATTTCATTTCCGTAAAGGAAAGTTGGTTCAACAATACTTTCATATCTTCCAATTATGTAGTCATGGAATTTTAAGTAATATTTACATATCACTTACTTTTCGGTATAACTTGTCTATCATTATTCCATCAACTTTTTTTTTTATAAGTTTTTCTAATGTTAAAAGTTTCATAGCAGTTCATCTCCAGATACTCCTGTTCTATTCCAGTGTTCTTGCATTCCAACTGATGCCTACATAGCTTCACCAAATCAATGGCTCTCACCTCATTCTACTGTCATTCTTTACTTCAAGATATCATCACGAATCAACTCCTCATTGCTTCATATTCCTTGTTTTATTTTGGTCTTCTACCCTAAACCTTTAATTACATTTATTTCAAACTTTCTCCCCTTTCTCACACTTTCAAACTCTCCAATTTCTGCAATTTTTTATCGTTATTCTGAATTAAAATGTATAATCTACAAGAGCATAAATTTCACAATCAATTCACGAACCCCTTTATTATTACTAAATATCTCCTTTCTCATAATATATTGTATCACTCCATCCATATTTTTGTTCTGAGAGCCATTTATTTATTAGCCTTTCTACTAGACTTTGCTTATAATTAAAACTTCCTGTTTTCCCCAGAGTTCTTTTTCACCGTCTTCCTTTTACTTTTATTACACAAGTTTTTTTATTTCTCTTCATGATCGTCATATCCATCTTCTCCTATACTTGTACACAGTCGTCTTTTTTACCTCCGCCAGGAGGTTATGTTTTCGGTTCGGTTTGTTTGTTTGTTTGTTTGTTTGTTTCTCTGTTTGTCTGTCTGTCTGTGGACAACGTAGAGGCCACATTTCTACACGGAATCACTTCAAACTTGGCCAAGTAGTTCCCCAATGTGTATGGAAGAACTGATTAAATTTTGGTCAAGGTCACCCCAAGGTCAAGGTCACAGGGGTCACTGGTGTCACTATGACATAAGTGGCCATATCAAGAGACAGAAATAAAGCACTGACTTTTGCATAAGCCAACAGGGAAGTCCTAGTCCAGGCGCAACCCATGGGTGATGTTCAAATTTATAAAGGTCAAAGGTCAAGGTCATATTGGTGCATTATATCAATGTCATATTAAGTATCAGTGGCAAATGAACAAAGATCACTTGAAGGTCAAAAGTCAAGCAGGTCACTTGAAGGTCAAGTACATTTGAAGATCAAGGTCACTTGAAGCCAAGGTCATGTGAAGGTCAAGGTCAAACGTTACTTGAAAGTCGAAGTCACATCAATTCATGATTCTAGGACATATGGCGCTCTAGGTCACCTTGGCGGAGGTATGTCCTCTACGAGGACCATGTCCGCGTTCAGGACTTGCTCACTTGTTTTCTATATGCAAATGAACATAAAACCACTTTTTTTCCTTTGTATCTCTCGAGAGTTGTTTTCCCCACTTACCATTTTAATAATTTCCTATCTTATCTCTCAAACATATCTCGATTTTTCCCAATGCCTCTCATGGATGAAAAAAAAAATGCTCATCCATTCCTTTCTTCTCCATGTCGAATCCCTTCCCAGTATTTCATCCATTTTCCTCTTGTACGTTGCTCTCCCTTACTTCGTATTAAACTCACTTGTCTTGATTGCAATAATATGTTTGTATCTCTTTCTAAGCTTTGACCTAACAATTACTATTTAAGCTTTGACCTAACAATGATTATTTATATACTTAGCCTTTTTTATTATTTTTTTATATAATCTGTACTAACAGACAGCCTAACAGATTTTTACGCTTAATTTTCTTGTTCTATTTTCTTAATATATATATATATATATATATATATATACATATATACTGGGAAAACACTCGAATCAAGTCCCAGTAACATTCCATGACAAAAAATTTATAACGGTATTCTTGAAATATTTATATTTCATTTTCAATTGAAATTTACCCTTAGCAGAGTTGAATTATATACTGAAAAGTTACGATCTATTAGTGGGAGTTAGTGGGAGTTAATGTAAACATGCATGTGGTCTTCCAATTCCGATTTAGATGCTGAATCCCTCAAGGTTATAGTGATTCGGACCATTCAACATTTGGGTAGAAAATAATACATTGAACTGAAAAATCCCTCACTAGAAAATTCGGTAAGAATTTCTCTTTTTTTATAAAATGGCTTTTTGAAAATACTGTTTCTAGTCATGCCCATGCAGTCAAGTCATTCTGTAACTTAACGAGTGTCTCCTCCGTGTTCAGTAAAACCGAGCGAGCTGCCGTTGTTCCTTAACGTTAAATGAACCATGCCAATCTGAGTCGTCGAGTGCAAAAGCAGCCGAACGAATTTTTAATGATCACAAAGCAG
The DNA here is from genome assembly GCF_036898095.1 of Palaemon carinicauda. Lineage (NCBI taxonomy): Eukaryota > Metazoa > Arthropoda > Malacostraca > Decapoda > Palaemonidae > Palaemon > Palaemon carinicauda. The sequence goes on along the minus strand of NC_090725.1, from coordinate 230,798,229 downwards.
AACATTTGAAAGACCAGCAGCGTCAAGGAATCCTCATTTAATTCGGATAATTTGATGGTAGGTGGTCTTCTTTTCTGCCACTTTTATTGCAAGATCGCTAAACCCTCAATTTTGAGGATGCGAATAATTTGTTTTGCTCTCTCTCTCTCTCTCTCTCTCTCTCTCTCTCTCTCTCTCTCTCTCTCTCTCTCGTGTAACGGTCCCTGCTTAGAACAAGGAGACATTGGTAAATGAAAAAAAAAGATATTCGCCTTATTCCTTTGTCTTCATATCTTTGGACAAAACTTTTATATCGCAAATTATAATTTCAATTGATCATTCTATAACTAACCGAAAAAAAATAATGATTGATAACATTTACATATTTTTGCGGGATATACTGTAATTGTTCCTATCTTAAATTGAACCATATTTGTCTAAACGATACGGAATTTTTTTCTATAAACTGTCGTGTATATATATATATATATATATATATACATATATATATATATATATATATATATATACACAGATATATGCATTATTTTCATGTACTGTTTTAAAGGCAGCAGCAGAAGACCCGGACTAGGAAAAGGTAATGCGTTGGATGTCTTTTAGTTAAATCAGAATGTGATTAACCTGTTAACGAAAGGAGAAGTCCATTGAAATGTTTAGACCAAATGAAACAGTATAGTTATTATACCAGTATCTTTTAGAGTTAATTGAGATATATATCTAATCAACAAGTGTTAGAATCATTAATTGCTTAGTAGGAGGCATAATAGCCGGGAAAAAAGTGAGCCATGCACAAGAAGGTCGAAACCACTTGACACCATGAACTGATATAGTAATATATTATAATATAGTACCAAAGTTCGTAAACTCAAAAGGGATTAACATTACTTTAACCCTGATTAATTTTGCTATCCGAACGTTACATCATAAGGTTAGTTAACTTCATCTTTTGGCATTAAACATCTCTAAAAAGTGTCTGTAACCGTTAGATTCATACTCAAGTAGCTAGATAATGATTGAACCTTGTACTTTGCATGCCTTTGGTACCTCGATAGCTCTAATGCGAGGTTCCCTTTTGTAAGTTATAAATTGTAGATCTTTTGTTTGACTTACTGTACTTGGTTCACTTCTAACATCAGTTGAAGTTCCTTATTAAATTTAACTTTGGAGTTTTGATTAATTTGGATATCAATTCATCTTATAGACTATTCCCTTTTCCTTTGGACAATGCGTAACGGCCATTTTGTTAAATCAAGAGTTTCAACTATTGAATTTTTATCATATTTGAAGCAGTGTACCATTTATGTTCCCAATTCGTACAAAAAAAAAAAAAAAAAAAAAAAAACTTTCTTTCTTAAATAAAGCATATCAATATCAAGCTGTAGCATAACCTTTATAAACTCCTTGAAGCTGCACCTGCTAGCCGGGTACAGTTATTTCTTGTCAAATATCTATTCCTTATTCAAAGAATAAGGTCTGATGTAATTATCATAAAATCAGGCCCTGTCTTAAATGCAATTTGACAATTAGGGAGGAAATGGTCGATCATCTATATTTAAAAAAGACCATTTAAAGAAACGATAGGCAGATTTCTCTTTACAACTACAGTATGACTAAGTCAGAAGTTAGAGATTACTAGATTCCGTGTGATATTTTATATATATATATATATATATATATATGAAAGCATTTGGTAAACAAAATGAAATTATGTAACGTAAAATTCCACTTTCTATAAAAAGAAAAGTATTTAATGAGATGGTCCTACCAGTATTAACTTATGCATCAGAAACTTGGAGCCTTACTAGAACATAAGCTACGTACAACTCAAAGAGCTATGGAAAGAATAATGATGGGAATAACATTAAGAGACAGAAAAAGAGCAACATGGATACGAGAACAAACAAAAGTAGAGGATATTGTAACAACATGTATGAAAAAGAAATGGGCATGAGCAGGACATATAATGAGAATGGCAGGCAGTAGATTGACTTTAAGAATAACATAATTGGTTTCTAGAGATTGTAAAAGAAGCAGGGAAAGGAAGAGAAAGACCATTAACAGATGCAAATGGAAGGACATTTCTGAGGCCTTTGTGCTGCAGTGTACTATATATATATATATATATATATATATATATATATATATATATATATATATACATTAGGAGTAAGACACGACGTGGGAAGCCTGCATGTCTTTGATTATCAAAGAAACTAAGGCTTGATGAGAAGTCCCAATTGCAGAATTAATTATACTATTCATAACATGGAGGGAGTCGGCCAATACTAGATCCAAGTAGTTTCAAATCTTTTTCGTGGTCTGGTTAACAATATGCTTACACCCTGACTCAGAATTAAAATCAAAAGCTAATATACTATAGGAGACATTCGAAGGTGCAAAATTCAACCTCATCCTTTGTTGCGGTTTGATATTGCCAGTAAACATCTTCCGGAATCTTTGTCATGATGATAAGACAGAACAATTTTTTTCTATGCAATAGACGAGGTTTTATTAGGAAATGGTTACTTAGTTATGATATTCACTGCCATCCGCCTTGCCTTAGGAATGTTATCACGTTTAAGATATACTAGATTTTTGAAGTCTGGAGTATCATAGATATCACTTGGTTTTGCTGAAAATCCTCATCCATTACGTGATTAAAGATTATTGAAAGTATTATGTCATACTTGAAAAATATGATTATGGTCACAATATCAACAATAGGGTATGCGCGATAATGACTATCAGAAACTATGCAAAATTAACCTATTCTCTATTATAGTTACTATATATCAGAGTATAAGGTGGAGTTTTTGATTGCCTCAGACTAAATCCCGTTTAGTTTTCATTTTATTAATTTTTGTTTCGCTTAAATGCTTTTTAGAGATATGTCTTCTTGTATATTGTCAACCTTTAAAACCATTTAAAGTCATAAATGTCATTTACTACCCAACCAAGAGGATTTGGAACCTATAAATACATTTTAGAATTATTTTTATCACCTTGGAAAGACATTTAGTTAATTTACTGGTATTTTATGCATTATTGTAAGGGGTCGAATTCTAGCCTGAAATGGCAGCCTGTTTACCTTTATTCTCCGCATGGGTAGTACTGGCTTTCTGGAAGACAGAATGATTCTATGTGAATGATAAGCCGGCGAAAAGATTTCAAAGTATTTATTTTAGGAGCAGTCATATTTTTCTTTGGAAAAAGTCGACACCTCTAGGAGCTTATTCTTTCTAGATTAGGACTAGAAAGGGAAGGAAGGACGATGGAAAAAGTAGGGCACCCCTTACCGGAGGAATTTGTAGCTCCACCTCTTAGGAGAGGGAAAGTTATAGCAATCTAATGCACACATCCCTTAATGAAATCAAGTATTCCTTGCCAAGTGATTAAGACTTGTGAATTGAAATTGGTAAGCCTTGCACATCTTGATATGTGAGTTGAAGTGCGTGTGAATCAGTTTGATGGAATAAACGCTTTTGGGCATCATCGGGAACATATGAATAATTCATACATTCCGACCTTTGCATAAAGAGATGGAGGAGGTGGCGAGGTGGGGTGACGGGGTAGGGAGCTTGAAGAAGCTTCGCATTTGAATATCCCATAAAGAAAGCATAAGTAATCGAAGGTAATCTGCACTTGAGGTGAATTGATGAATATTTGCAGGTGGGGCGTAAATCAAAGTCGTCAGGAATGTTCTCGTAATGGGCTATAAAAAGGGTGATGAAATGCAGGATTGGAAAAGGTTATATAATCTGATGTTTGAAGTGGGATATAACCTTTTAGCAAAAAAGAAAAAAAGGTCCAGTAAACAGGACTTTTTTTATGTCTTTCATTAAAGGAGACGCGTTTATTTTTAAATTTTTAATCCCAGAGGTAATTATTTGAGGAAAATACTTAACTGGGAACTTTATTTTGTATTTTTAGGGGTCTGAATACTTTGAAGAATAAAAACGATAATTAGTGCTCTCTCTCTCTCTCTCTCTCTCTCTCTTTCTCTCTCTCTCTCTCTCTCTCTCTCTCTCTCTCTCTCTCTCTCTCTCTCTCTCTCTCTCTCTCTCGTAAAATAGTATTGAATACCACGGTGGGTTTCGGATGTACAAATTAACGTTTTATTTTAGTGAAACTGCTTAAAATGTCTAACGTACGGAGAAGTTGATTTCCCTTTTCCTTATTAAGTGTCACAGTCTGATGCTACTTTGCATATACTTTTCCTTTCCCATCTCTCATTCAAACGGCTTTGTTTGATTCAGAGGTCTATTATTTTTTATTCTTATGTATGTTAAGCACCGTATATATTGTGGTTCTTTAGGTTGACAGGTTTCATTTCTGTTGTCATTATCTAGTAGTGCGCGTTTAAAATAAGATATTTTGTTAAATAATTATGATATTTATATGCAATTAATAAGATATAGAAAGAATTTGTTGATTGTAAAAAAAAGGAAGAAAGAATATGACGATTTTGAAAATGAATGGAGTTCCAGGTTTTGCTGGTATATATTTTGTAATTATAATTGTGGAATACAAAATGGTGAGGTAAAGTTTTTTTTTCCAATAACTGGAATAGCAAGTTGATTGAATAATGAGGAGAATAATGGATGGAGGTACATCTGATCAGAATAGATAAAAGCCTAAGTAGTAGGGGAAGGATAAAATCCACCCATGATAGTTAAAAAAAAAAAAAGCTGATTTGAATAATACGAAATAAGAGTACCATAAGAGAAGAAAATCAGTGATAAAAGGGCTGTGGTTAAAGCCATTTAAGTTAAGTGAGGAGTTTGGAAGATTTAAGTATGGCGACACAGAGTCTGCAGATCTGTGAATATAAAAAAGTATGAAGAGGTATTATGGCGTTACGTCATTAGTGCGTCGGTGGATAAAACTGGAAGTGTGCTGAAAGCACAGTTGCAGGAGACAGAGGGTTTGAATAGGATGAATGAGATAATCAAACACAAAGTGGATTGAAAATGAATGATGATAAAGGATTTCGAGGTGAATATCAGTATATTTTTAGGGAAGAAATTTAGATGTTATGTAGAAAAGCTTAAAAAAAGTGGACCTTAGAATGAAATAGGTGAATGGATATAACTTGACTTAATGGAATTAATTCCTATGTCAATGCAGTGAGTATTGTAAAAAAAAAAAAAAAAAAAAAGTAGTTGAATATTCTGGACAAATTAGAGGTTAAACAAATGATTGCAGGAGTGGAAAAGATGAGACAAATTTTCAGAATCTTTCAAAGGCAGGTGCACATTTAAATGTTTAGTGAATAAAAGGATTCGGTAGCTCTCATATACATGTTAGGTGTTTCAGTGGTCTAAGTATGATTAAGTTGATAACCAGAGTGTAAGAGATATGCCAGCATGAAGGAAAGGTTTTGAAGGGAGTTGATGAAAGGTATGATTGTGTTATATGTAAGGCTAAAGGTGATATCGGTAACTATAAGGATTATCGAGGTATGGTACTACAGTAGTTTTGCATAGCAAGGAAAAATGTGTATGGTGGTAATATATTGAAAGATGAATGAAGAAATGACAAGAGGAAAGAAAGAAGAATGCACACAAGGGATGTGTTGTGTGGTTCAAGTTTTCATTAGAAAAGTTGGACAAGTGAACCTAGAAAAGGGCTGTTATTGTAAAGCTATGCAAAAGGAGTGTCTTAGAATATATAAATGTGAAAGTGACTAGTGTGGTGTAAAGTTATTACAAGAAGCTGTTACTAGTTCAAACAATTAAATGATATAGGAAATGGCTGATATTCTTAAATGATGGACATGCAGCAGTAGAGGAAAGTATAGAATATGTTAATACCCAGGAAGCATGAGTTCATGCAAGTTACACGGGAATGATAACATGCGTGCATCGTTGACTGGTGTGCTGTTGATGCTTCTTGTGCAAGGGGGTTGACGTGCTGTTGGTGAGCCTTTTGTGCAGATATATGCACTGGGTTTTGATGTTGAAGTTTTCTGCACGTCTTTATCTCGAATCAGCAGTTGAAAGATGAAAATGGATGCCATTAATATTTTTGTTTGTGATTGCTCTCATTAAGGGAAATGGCTCATGTAATGTTATCTGTTGAGATTAACCAATGAAGGTAGGAAATTTTGGAGAAAATATAATTAGAAACATTTACACGATACAATTCGTGAATTCGTGCCAAGATAACTTTCATCTTTTAAAATTGTCTCAATTAAGTATCAGGACCGAAGACATGCTTCTCTCTCTCTCTCTCTCTCTCTCTCTCTCTCTCTCTGTCTATATATATATATATATATATATATATACATATAATGTAGAAAATATAACCTCCCTTAACTGGCTAATTGAGCGTCCTTTGAATTTCCCCGTTCTTTTACATAGGTATGATTTTTAACAAAAGCCGATGGTAAACAAACCGAAGGAATGAGTGAAAATAAAATACTATACCAAAAAGGTAAGGGCCTTTAAGGTGTAGTTTTATAAACACATGCGTTGATACACAAGAGGCAGCCAAATACTGATCTGGTTCACAAGGAGTAGGTACTCACCTGACCGCACGCAGACACCCCCACACACCTACACTTTACGAATACCAAGATGGCGTCTAGTGTGTGTGACCTGTTGCACCTCCTCCTGCAACTTTCTCCTCATCCAGGGTCAGAATCTGGAGCAGTCCGTGACACGTATACACATGCGCAGAGGCTCACGCGCACACGAAGTTACCCAGGCACGCACACATGACGCATGTACAGATCCACGTATTATTTCATAAGCATTCGAAATCACCGTAGAATGAATTTGGGAAGAACGTTTTGCTTTTGCCTTATACATCTCATTTATAGGATCACGTTTTATCTAAAATTAAGTTAATTAGACACACAAACACACACACACACACACACACACACACACACACATATATATATATATATATATATATATATATATGTGTATTAATAATGCATGCATGTGTGTGTAACTGCAAGAGGTTATTCATCTCAATTACAACACTTGTGTTTCTTTCGAAAAGGGTTAATGTTGTGGAGTGTTTCTGCATATGGGCCCCATCCACGAAGTGGCAATTACTGAATACATCCAACTGTGATCCTTTGATTGTATCTTATGTAACGTTAACACTTAGAAATAACTGATATATATGTGTGTGTGTCTGTCTGTGTGTGCGTGTGTGTATCTCTCTGTGTGTTTGTGTGTTTGGGGCGGTTTGATGTTTGTGTGTGTTGTTATTTTTGCTCCAAATTATGCACATCAATACATATTTGCATATGTTAATAATATGCGTTATAGCAAGTGGAGAATGAATTTGTGAAATATAGTTCAATTATCTTGGGCCCAACTGAAACACGTTGTAAGGGGGTTGGTAAGGAAATCTTAGACCAAGGCAATAGATATATCTACTCAAAAAGAACAGATGGAGTTGGAAGAGAAGGAATAGGAATGATGACATCAAGAGCAGAAAAGGCATTAACGAG
>NC_090725.1:230748258-230780758 GCF_036898095.1 Palaemon carinicauda | reverse complement strand
TATGTAAAAGGAAATAATTGCAAGATATAATGGGATTGTGAACATGGAAGGTCATTGCTGGATAGAGGAAATAACTAATGCTTTAGAGATAAAAAGAAAGTATATCTCAGTGAAGTAGGCAAAATGCAGAAAGAAATGTTACCATGCAGATTAATTTAAATAAAAGACTGTGGGAAAAGGATCCTTATGGGTCCTAGGGTATGAAATAACTCCTCCGGGGAATATTTTGTCCTATATACACAAGGGTAGCATTTTGTAGATGTCTTGAATATGTTAGATACAGGACAGCCATAACTATACGTAAATTGAATAATGCTGGTATAAATTACTGTTGCAAATATGTAAAGAGCAATAGAGTGGTTGAGGAATTATGCAATAGGGAATGATAGAAGTACAAGTGAGGTGTTGCAGTACAATTAGGAAAGAGAAATTGAGTTACTGCCCAGTTTTTATTGTATATGTGTAACTAGGGAACTATTGCGAAGGAATAGATGACAATAGAAATTATTCCATAGTATATGTGTATATTTATATGTGTGTCTCTTTGAGTACATCTCTCCCTCTCCCTCTCTCTCTCTCTCTCTCTCTCTCTCTCTCTCTCTCTCTCTCTCTCTCTCTCTCTCTCTCTCTCTCTCTCTCATATATATATATATATACATATATATATACATATATACATATATATATACATATATACATATATATATGTATATATATATATGTGTATATATATATATATATATATATATATATATATATATATATATATATATATATATATATATATATATATAACACTCCTTATTTTAATCAATATAAATATCAACGACAATGGCATTTAATACAGAATTCTACTTTGGGAATACATATCCACTGGAATTCATTAATGGTAATGGCTTCTGGCCGGGCAGAGATTCGAACCCTTGCCTTCTCAGCCGAAACCATACCTGCGAGGAGTCTACCAACTGACCTATCTCTCTTGATGGCTCAGTTGGTAGAGTCCTCGCAGGCATGGTTTCGACTGAGAAGGCAGGGGTTTGAATCTCTGCCCAGCCAGAAGCAATTTCCTAAATGAATTCCAGTGGATATATATTCCTAAGGTAGAATTCGGTATTAAATGCCATTGTGGTTGATAGTTACACACAGACACACACACAAATATATATATATATATATATATATATGTTTATATATATATATATATATATATATATATATATATATATATATATATATGTTTATATATATATATATATATATATATATATATATATATATATATATATATATATATATGTTTATATATATTTATATGTATATATATATATATATATATGATTTTATTAAACAGGAAACCTTCTTTGTTCCGCTGTCGAGGAAATTTTTCACGATGTAAAATTATCTTGTAATATTTCGTGAGTTAAGGTCTGACTTCATGTAAGACGTTACGATATTGATCGTTATCTTACAACATATTTCAATTTACGGACACTAATTTGAAAATGCCTTGGAATTTTTCTGGTGCTTCTAATTTCAGGAGTTTCAAAAATTTACAAATATAAAAAGTTTTTTAAAAAGAAAAAAAAAAAAAACATTTCATTGCTTAGTAGGACATTTACAAAGAAAGCATCATCATCTCGAAAACATTACATGCATTGTGTCCTATATGTTATGGACCTCTTACAAAACAAGATCTGTCCATGTTAGCAAATCGAGTACAATATAAGCCAATCTATGTACTAGAATTCCATCTAATTCTCATTTTTTACGACTTTCTTTTCTTTTACTCTATATTTCTCCTCATGCAATAATGGCCCCTTTAGTTGATTCATTTATATTCAATATGTGCTTTGAGAAATAGATGACATTTTTCCACGTACATTGTATTCGAAGCTTCGCCGCGGGATTCCATCTTTTATGTTTTAATCTTTTAGAATAACATCGAATTACCATTGCTAGCTATGTGTCACTTCCAATTCAGCGCCATTTAAGGCAAAATAGTAATTCAGATAAACCATTTCGATTCTTCCACCATCCAAACTGATAAGCATAAGTAGGGATTTACTTTCAGTTATCAAACCATTCTGATTCCATTTGCAGCTGTTTTTGGTACCGCAAATTTCCAAATAAATCTTCCCCTAGATCCCCCGCTTTTCTCATCGCTTATATGACAGATATTAAACACCCTTATGAGGCCTACTGTAATTTTGAAGCAAACCATTAATTTTCCTGTCTAAAAACTCTTATCACAATTTTCACTGTTTTGTTTTTTAAGTTTTAAAATTGCCTTTAACAAACTTTCAGGGACACTCAGCATATAAATTCTTCAAAATCTGCGTGGATATAGGTCCCATTTTCTCTTTATATTAGCAAAATTTCGAAGCACTGTTTATTAAGATAATCCATAAAAAATATTACATTTCCTTATTACGTTTCTAAAACACCTGTCACCTCCCTCTTCACAAATGGGTGATCTGCTCCATCTAGGGTTATAATTGTTCATTCTGTGTATCACCTACTGCCACACTTCCGAATTTGTAATCTAATCATTTAGTCTTTAGAAGCTGTGTTTCACCGTGACATTCACTTAGTAGTGACTGTAGTCTGTTACGTGATCGCTTTACCATTATAGCAGTTATTGTAACTTTGTTTACTTCTGACGCCTTTTTATCTTTCCTTTTATCACCTGCTCCCACTCTCGGCAGTCATTTCAAATCTGAATTAAAACTCTTCCATTATGCATTTTTGAATAATCAGATTTGCTGACAACAACCCTTCAAAATAGTCATCCTATCGATTCTAACGTCCCTCAGACATCTTTTTATTCTATAATTTCAGAATTTATTTCCATTTGCATTTTATGCTCCTCACCTAAGACAATGTTTTCAATGTACAATTCGCGTGACTGATGATATATTCTTGCAACTTGGAATCTTTCAACATACTATTATCCACAACAGGTATTTCTTTGGGCCAGCAATTTTTATTTATGGAATTGAGACATATCTGTCTCAGCCTACAGGAGTTGATTTTATTTAGTTAGAAGTAAGTTTGGCTTTTCACGGTCTGATATTTTCCTTGAACTTCCCAATCTTTTTTTTGACAGCTTGGCGTGTCTCCTAGATTTGAAGGTTACTATAGTGAACATTTTTTCTTAGATTTTCCGTATTGACATCTGAGCAGCGTCCCTTTTATATATTTTTTTTCCTTCTCCAACACTTATTTTGTCCATTATTATCTCAATTTTCTCATTGATAGGTTCATATGTGAATAAAGAGCACATCTGAAAGCTCTTGTGGCCTAGACTAAGGTGATCTGAATACTACGAAAGGTAAATTAAAAAAAGGATATATATATATATATATATATATATATATATATATATTATTTTTTCTTCTTTTCTTAATAGTAGGTGTACTGTACGTGTGGCTGCTCAATCCAAATTACTTACGATGTTATATCAGATGCAATCGAAGGTAGTCTAATCTGATAATAGTCCATTGTCGATTTTTCTCTATATAGATTTTAGTAAGTGACATAATGAATACTTGAAACTAGTACACTATACCATTCAATTTCCACAAAATGAGTATGTATTTGTAGGTTGACTCGTGTGTGCGTGTGTGTGTGGGTGTATGTATGTGTGTGTGCGTGCGTGCGTGCAATAAGGTGAGCCTTTATTTCTTCAGGAAATTAGTTAGTAAGTATAACCCAGTTGTATCTCTATTCTTCTGGGACTTCGCACTTTGCTCCATGTTGTTTGACGAGGACCTTGTGTAAAGGTAAAAGTGAAGTGAGACTTTTTTCCTCTCTCTTACAGCAAGCGCCAAGTTGTAAACTCTGACAGGCATGTTGTCTGGAGAGCCTTCTTGCAAGCACGACTGGGCAAGAAGGCACCTGTTGTCCGCCCGCATGTTCTTGTGTTTGCAAGCAGGCGTGAAAAATTTCGTTCATGCAAAAACTATTTGCTCTTAGAATGTGGAGTGACAGAGAACGCGCGCCACTGGATTTAGATAACGTTTGTTCTGGGGTCTCTCTCTCTCTCTCTCTCTCTCTCTCTCTCTCTCTCTCTCTCTCTCTCTCTCTCTCTCTCTTTTATCTTGATCTTAATCCTAAACTTCAAGATTTTATTTGAAGCTGCTGTCTTTCTTAAGGCTTCCTTGTTGTGAATGGACGGCTTATCTAGTTTTTGCGTTCTTGCAAATACGAATGTTTGTTTGCTTACAACTTGCCATTCTTTTTTTAGTCTTGGTTTAAACTGAGATGTTTGAATAAGCGTGTTGCTGTGCTTTGATATTGTTCTTGTTGAATACCTTGCACATTTTTGTTAAATAATATATACAGGCCTCTCTGTACGAAAAAAAACATTAACCTTTGTAAGTCAGTATGCATGGGAGGTTTAGAAATTATTGTTTTATTGACTAACTCCCTAACTAATTTTCATGTTGGTTTTATGTTATTCATTGAAATTTTAAGGTATTTGGTTAGCTTTTCAGTCTTCTGCTCGTAATTTAGATAACATTTACACATGCTGAGAAGCTAATTTGCATTTAATTTACATAAGGAGTAAGCTGCAAACCTCGAGCGACCTCCACATTCATTTTAATTTTGAATATTTTACAACGCAAAAACTTTCTTTTTCATACGTTTCATTTCCTTACATTTTACGAGTGATAAATATTTTTGATGAGTTGGTAATAAAAAATATGATATCTATTTATCATGTTTATTTCACTTGAAGCCGATCTTTATCACCGTTGTAGATTACTTCACCATAAACTTGAAGGCTCAGTAGCCAGCCAAACTCACCAACCTTTGTTTGGTGACAATTGTATTAACTTTCCCAGCAACATTTGACTTTCTTTGACCTCTGAAAGTTAAAGAAGAATTTAAAGAGATGCAGAGAAGCTATAATGAAAAATCAAGTCTCGATGTATATTGCTAGCATACCAGTCTCATGGAAACCAAACGAACATTAAGAATTTAAGAAAGTCAAGACTGCGACATCATTGACATGTCACAAGCAAAATTGAACTTCTTTCTTTTTCCTGTACCCTTAATTTGGTGAGTTACTTGGCGTAGATCCCGTTGCAAGAGTCATTTAAAATTTCCAATTTATATCTCTGTCAGTTAGCCTTGAGTAGTTTAACTACTTCGAAATTTACATGCCCATCACGATTCATTTTTTTTTTTATCTTTCTTACCCGTCTTTCCATCTATTGGGTTCCTATTTACCAAGAATTTTGAAGCACGTATAAATCAACGTTACTAATTTCAATATGTAAGGCCTAGTAATACATTGACTATATCAGAATGTATGTGTGCATATGTTTAGCAGTCAGTTTGTTTGTATTTCTAGCTAGTCACCATTGTTATGTAAAGCCTAATTAATTCATCCCATTCAGGCAGAAGTGGCCTATAGAAGAAAAGTTATATATATATAGTATGTATGTATATATGTATATATATATATATATATATATATATATATATATATATATATATATATATATATGAAACACTCGTGCTTTATATATATATATATATATATATATATATATATATATATATATATACATACATACTATATATGTATATATATATATACATATATATATATATATATATATATATATATATATGTGTGTGTGTGTGTGTAATCATCTATTACTAGTCTACTATAGAACAAAGTTTTCAGACATGTCCTTGCACATGCGTGTGTTTATGGTCTTTCTATTCCAGTCTATACTCTAAAATTTTCTTAGCTCGTCAACCCATCGCCCTCAATCTCTTCTGCTTCGTTTGCAATCGCTTGAGACCCATTATGTTATTCTTCTTGTCCATCTGTTGTCTGCCATTCTCATTATATGTCTTGCCTATGTCCGTTTCTTTTTCTTACATGTTGTTAGAATACTCTCTACCTTAGATTGCTCTCGTATCCATGATGCTCCTTTTCTGTCTTTTAGCGTTATTCCCTTCATTATTCTTAACCAGTTGTAACTAGTTTAGATTCTAACGCTTTAACGAGGCTCCAAATTGCTGATGGATGAATTAATACTGGTAGAACCATCTGATTGAAAACTTTCTAGAGAAAGTGGCATTTTACTTTCATAATCTAATTTGGTTACCATACATAAATATAAATAAATAAATGAATATATATATATATATATATATATATATATATATATATATATATATATATATATATATATATATATGTAAATATATATATACATATATATATATATGTATATATTATTATTATTATTATTATTACTATCCAAGCTACAACCCTAGTTGGAAAAGCTAGATGCTATAAGGCCAGGGGCTCCAACAGGGAAAAATAGCCCAGTGAGGAAAGGAAATAAGGAAATAAATAAATGAAGAGAACAAATTAACAATAAATCATTCTAAAATAAGTAACAACGTCAAAACAGACATGTCATATATAAACTATTAACAACATCAAAAACAAATATGTCATAAATAAACTATAAAAAGACTCATGTCCGCCTGGTCAACAAAAAAGCATTTGCTCCAATTTTGAACTTTTGAAGTTCTACTGTTTCAACCACCCGATTAGGAAGATCATTCCACAACTTGGTAACAGCTGGAATAAAACTTCTAGAGTACTGCGTAGTATTGAGCCTCGTGATGGAGAAGGCCTGGCTATTAGAATTAACTGCCTGCCTAGTATTACGAACAGGATAGAATTGTCCAGGGATATCTGAATGCAAAGGATGGTCAGAGTTATGAAAAATCTTATGCAACATGCATAATGAACTAATTGAACGACGGTGCCAGAGATTAATATCTAGATCAGGAATAAGAAATTTAATAGACCGTAAGTTTCTGTCCAACAAATTAAGATGAGAATCAGCCGCTGAACACCAGACAGCAGAACAATACTCAAAACAAGGTAGAATGAAAGAATTAAAACACTTCTTCAGAATAGATTGATCACCGAAAATCTTGAAAGACTTTCTCAATAAGCCTATTTTTTGTGCAATTGAAGAAGACACAGACCTTATATGTTTCTCAAAAGTAAATTTACTGTCGAGAATCACACCTAAAATTTTGAAAGAGTCATACATATTTAAAGAAACATTATCAATACTGAGATCCGGATGTTGAGGAGCCACCGTCCTTGACCTACTTACAATGATACTTTGAGTTTTGTTAGGATTCAACTTCATACCCCATAATTTGCACCATGTACTAATTCTAGCTAAATCTCTATTAAGGGATTCACCAACCCTAGATCTACATTCAGGGGATGGAATTGATGCAAAGAGAGTAGCTTCATCTGCATATGCAACAAGCTTGTTTTCTAGGCCAAACCACATGTCATGTGTATATAGTATGAAAAGTAATGGGCCAAGAACACTATCCTGTGGAACACCGGATATCACATTCCTATAATCACTATGGTGCCCATCAACAACAACTCTTTGAGATCTATTACTTAAAAAATCAATAATAATGCTAAGAAACGACCCACCCACTCCCAACTGTTTCATTTTGAAAACAAAGGCCTCATGATTAACAAGGTCAAAGGCAGCACTAAAATCAAGGCCAATCATACGAACTTCCCGACCACAATCAAGGGATTTCTGTACAGCATTGGAGATTGTGAGAAGGGCATCACATGCTCCAAGGCCTTTACGAAAACCAAATTGCAAACTAGGGAGTAGATGATTACCTTCAGCAAACCTATTAAGACGTTTTGCCAGAAGACGTTCAAAAACTTTAGATAATATGGGAGTTATGGAAATTGGGCGGTAATCAGTGGGATTTGAGCTACCACAAACACATTTACATAGAGGAGTAACATTACCAATTCTCCAACTAGTGCTAAAAGCTCCTCTTCTTGCTAACTTGCGCAAAATAACAGATACCTTTGGAGCTAAGAAATCTGCTGTCTTTATAAAAAACAAAGGAAAAATACCATTTGGGTCTACACCTCCATAAGCATCAAGGTCCACCAACAGAGCTTTAATCTCACGAGATCGAAAAGCTAAACTAGTTAGTTTAGCCTCAGGAAAACAGGAATGAGGAAGTTCAAGTTTTTCATTACTCTGTTTACTGTCAAAAACATCAGCCAAAAGGGTTGCCTTTTCCTTTGGACAGTGAGTGACTGAGCCATCTGGTTTAAGTAAAGGAGGAACTGTTGCATCTACACCAAAGAGTGCAGATTTAAGGATAGACCACCATTTATGTTCCTGAGTTGTACCAGAAAGTGTTTCTTTTATGGTTAAATTGTACTCCTTTTCAGTTGAGGCATAATGTAATTATATATAAATATATATATATATATATATATATATATATATATATATATATATATATATATATATATATATATATATATATATATATTTATATATATACATATATATGTATATATATATCTTGTATTGGTTACGTATTTTCGTATCACATTTTTTGGTATGACCCCATTTTTAGGCTTACATTTACTATGGCATCATTATCAATTAGATTTTCATAATGAATCGATCGACATAGATAATTACTGTTGTATTTAGCTAATGATATATGTCAACTGTTATAATTATTTTTTGCATGCATTTATGTTAAGTTGTTTTTTTTGAATGGGGTTAACAACTTTTTTATTTCGTATTATTTTCTTGTTTGTATTTTGTAAATAAGAGACCGACTCTTTTGGTGACATAAGTTACCTGTAGATGGTGTTCCTGGTCCTGTGACTCAAGAGCCATAGTAGTGATGTGATCTTATTTCTTCGAAATCTCGATTGCACAAAAGGGATTGCGTGAGTGAAAGGAGAATGGCCTTTGTTCGGGTGCACAAAGAAATTCATTTTCAATAAGGGGATTTATCACACCGGAATAGTCTTTTATTTCAAGGAGAGTTTACAAAAGTAATACACACACATACATACACACATACACACACACACACACACATATATATATATATATATACATACATATATATATATACATATATATATATATATATATGTGTGTGTGTGTGTGTGTGTGTGTGTGTGTATGCGTATGTTTATGGCATGCGTTTATAATGTCTTCTTAGGGCGTAGGTTTGTAAGTCTAAATACATACCGTACTTATTTGATAATGCTGTTTACGTAAATTGCATTTTTAGGCATGCTACCGATATACAGTTGGTAGATATATCAATAGAAGTAAATATTTCGGTAGGATATAAGTATAAACTTGAGAGATTTCGAACTTATCTTTGTCTTCTGAAAATTTTTCTTCCTGCTGAACTGCCCTACTTTTTAAACTTTGCATTACCCCAATTATGTCTATTACATATATACAGACAGATTAAATAAGAAAATTTTGCAATTGGTTTGAAGTATTTAAGCTCATAAGATATATATTTTTTTTCATTTACCCATTTACGTATAATGGATTGCGATATAAATGTCACAATCGGTAACGATGTCCGTTAGAACAGGCAAGTCAATGTAATGGAAAAGTCCTTTAAGACGTCGCTTTCCCCACTCACTACATGTACCACAATTGAGCAAAGATGTCAGGGATCCGTATGTTTATCTTATCTATGCGGTGTAATACAAAACTGATAAAAAAAGAAATGTTGAAAGAAAGTATATTCGAAACAGGACCGGAATCCCAACCGATGGTTAGCAGTGATTTAATAATATATGTAGAATGGTATTTCATGATATTAGAATTTCTTTATCTACAAGAACTTTTCAAAGAAAGCAACGCTAGTTCAACTTTCAATTCCTTTGAAAAATAATGTACCTGACCGTGAAACCTAGGGAGGTGTAGACCCAAAGGATATTTTACCATTGTATCATGTGAAGACAATTGATTACGCACTTTTTAAAAGTTGTCTGCACTGTTAAAATTTGCCGTAAAAACGGTAAAAATCTTGGAATAAATCTTGCCCGTCAGTTGCCGTTTTAAAACGGATATATTGAAGGGGTGATATTACGGTCACCAACCCGTAAAAAATAATAACAAAGTATGGTAAAATTTACGGAGAATTTCAGATTAAAATTACGGTTTTTTAACAGTGTGTTGTTTATTTCGAAGTTACCCAGTTTTAGGTGTATCCATTATCTAAATGTGGAAATGATAGCTCATTCCCTGATGATTTTTTCTCAATAACCGTAACTCTTATTGAGTTTAATAAGGTTTTATAAGACACGGTTCTCTGAACTAATTTTTTTATGTATGACTAAAGTATGAAAGGAACTATTAGTTATGTGAATTGTGGAAGTTCAGAAGTTTAAACTTGGTGCAGATGCTTTCTTGTCGGACCGACTGAGGTTATAATTATAATTGATGGGTTTTTTAAATCATTTTATATTACTTTGATACCATATTCTATTGTATTTTTGTTTATTTTCTTTTCGTACTTTGCTTTTACTGTTGTGGCTCTTTGGCTTGCAGCATTCTGCTTTGTGAAATATTACTCTATTGCCTAAAATAATAATGAAAATGATAATGTCAATAACAATCAGAGATATAATAACTACTTTATCTATATTTGGTGAACTAATCAAATATTCGGCGTCATTGGAAATAGTCACTTAATCTATTAACGCAAAATATTTGCTAGTGCACCTAGACTTTGTACCTTATTAACTAATAATTTGAAACTTTTAGTTTGTCTTAAGAACAAGTTTGGGACTCTTAACATGGCCTTTTAGTTAGTCGTAAAAATAAGTTTGGGACTTAACAGGGGCTCTGGGATTAAAAATTCATCAATTGACCTCGCTCGTCCTCGTACCTATCATAGTAAACCACTTTTAATCAAATTGCCTTTAAATTCAAGGTCTGTTAATACTATTTAGATCTCCGATACAGTTTTAGTTTGGTCACTGGAGATCCAGTTGGGTTTTGTTCATCCAAATAAACAGTTGGTATGCAGTAGGATGGTGGTCACAAATGATTGTGTAAAATTTGCTCTCATATCTTGTTTGAAGTATATTTAATATTGAAACTTTCATATACAATGATAACATCCAATGGACACAGGAAACCGTTAATTAACTGTGCTACCATCTTAGATCCAACTAGTTACATCCGCAACAATAACAGTGATGATAAGGTTCAACGTTTTAGAATTAAATTTATTCAGTATTTGGCTTGTTTCACCATAATGGTAAAAGATATTGACTTCATCACTTAGGAGCTGCTCCCAAGGTTTTGATGGCCTATTGGAAACATCCCTGACTGACGATATACTGGACTGGGGTTCGAGATCCGCTCAAACTCGATAGTATCTTTTGGTCTACGTGGTGAGTCATCAGCAGCTATTGTTTTGTCTTAGCTTGGGTAGAGAGAGGTTTGGGCGCTGATCATATGTATGTATTGTCAGTCTCTATGGCATTGTCCCTGTCCCTTGCCTCTGCCATTCATGAACGACCTTAAAAACTTTAAATGTCTAGACAACTAGCTATTGTTCGTAAGAATTTCTGTTTATGAATACAAGAAAGCTCTACGTGGTGGCTCTGGTTATTCCAACAATGATAATTGTGATTTAAAATTTCGCCTACGGATGTCCTGTTTGTTATAGCATAATTCCACATGTTGTACCCGAACAGGGAAAATAATTTTATTTTAATTTATACCTCTTTCTACTATATAGTGTATGCTTCATCTTTTACTGACCATTGACTTGCACATTCTGTTACGTACTGAACCATGTTTCTACCAGAGGTATTTCATTTATTTTACAGTTAAAACTGAGAAGTTTTATTATCCGAATGCTGGAGAGTTTTACAGATGTAACACGGCTTTTGAATACTCCAGCAATATTATCTTACTTTTTATGAATTCCTTTGCTGTTTCGAATAGAAGTGTTTAGTTGCTTCGTAATTCTCTCTTGCTCTTCAGATATAGGATTTAATTTTTTGAAACTTACTTTGCAAGTCAGTAGTCTTCTTATACTTTTACTTTATAAAGTTTAGGAGTTGAACAACGCGTTTTTAACTGTTCCAAGAAGAAAAACGAATGCTGGAATTCTTTCCCTTCTTTCCTAATTTCAAAAATGGGATGGTCAGGCCTTTTGGTGGAATATATTATACGGAGAGTTTCATGAAATTGAATTCAAAGTTCTTTTCTTACCCTGTATAACAAAACAGAAATGTTTGCTATGCTTTCGACATATTCTTCTTTATCGATTTTCAACAATATTGCAACAATCCATCTTCAGCCTTGATCTTATTCAAGTTCCACAGTAAATAGAAAGTTTGGTGTTCAGTGAATTTTTTACTATTGCATTCAAGCACAGCATTATGCTGTTATTTAACCAACTGCATGATGAAAGCTTTGGGAGCTTCTCAGAATTGGCAACTTCCCTTTTTACTTTGCCAAAAGTTCAAGAGCTATGATTTTGCAGAATGTATATTCCTGTGGAGTAAAAGATACGAATATCGATGTAGGCTCACGTCAGCTTGTATAACTTTTAAGATTTCAGTCTTAACATAATTTGCAGAATTTTCTCTTTGACATTATAATTGTGTATTTCGTTTGTCTGTTTTTGGTAAGCAGCCATCTATCTGAAAGTCAATTGTGTTTTATCAAGTGATTAAAGAGGTAGATTGATTATTTTCTTTAGTGCTAGAAGCCAGTATTCGATTTCCCTGATTTTCGTGAATCTGCGAAAATAGTAGCTACGTTGTAACCGTCAAGACACACATCAATTTTGCGTTTGAGGTGAATGAAAAACAGGGTAACTTTAGGCAAATTTTTTATATATTCGATAGTGGTTCTCTTCGACCGCTACTACATACTGATCAATACAAAATGAGATAGTTTCCCAGGTTTCTCATTTAGTGCCTAAATAATACATTTCCTATTTACAATCATAATTGTGTTCTGTATTCTCTTCAACAAATATCTTTCCCTCTACTATTGAAATGTGGTAATTATGATTCATAATTACAAATCAAATATTGATTTATTTATTCACAATATGTTTATCGATGCTTAATTGGTTATTCGCGATATTAACTGTGTCCGTATGAAAAATTCCAGAAATATCCAAAATACAATACAGAACCTTCCTCTACACCTACAGCATCTGAACCCCTCCTCCATGTCATTAGCAGATACGAAATAGATGAATTTTAGAGATAGTACAGAATATCTTAACTTCAGTATCATGCTATCCAATATCAGACGACTCTCGATCGTTGGTAAGTTTGATAGTTATGCATTCTTAATAAATAAAGACAGGGGGTAGATATTGACTGATTTCATGTAGAGACAGCTATAATGGTATATTCGTAGGCGACGTGTGTGTGTGTGTTTATATGTGTCGGAAAAATGTATTCACTCTGTTTATATGATCTTGACTTTTTCCCCTGCTGTGAAACAAAGTTACTCCTTTTCTTCTTTTGAATTTTAGGCTTATACACGCAAGGGTTAGCCATATCCCATTTCTATTGTGTTTTGAACTGACGTGCCTCCCTGTGCTAAGCCCAGTCTCATAAGCAGTGCAGGAGAGGGGCAAACGCACTCGAGTAACCTGGAGTGTAAGATTGTCATTAGCGAAATCCTGCGATATCCTTACCTCCTAATTAAAGCAAGTGAAGGTGTCAGTATCCCTGTTAACACGCGGTCCGTCCCAGTGCAGGTAATGTCTTGATTCTATAATTACCTTCCAGGATAAACCCAGTCATTGAGAGAGAGAGAGAGAGAGA
The DNA here is from genome assembly GCF_036898095.1 of Palaemon carinicauda. NCBI lineage: Eukaryota > Metazoa > Arthropoda > Malacostraca > Decapoda > Palaemonidae > Palaemon > Palaemon carinicauda. The sequence goes on along the minus strand of NC_090725.1, from coordinate 230,767,068 downwards.
GAGAGAGAGAGAGAGAGAGAGAGAGAGAGAGAGAGAAGAGAGAGAGAGAGAGAGAAAGAGAGAGAGAACTCCATTAGCATATCTTGAGTGCGCGTATAAGGTTATTGACTGTGAATAAGTCTGTGGGAGATTTCATGACATTTCAGAATTGTTAGAACTCTTTAAACACAGCTTGTGAAAGAACTATGTTGGTTTGATTTATCAGCAAAAGTTTTTAAAGATGGCGAAGTAAAAGGTGGAAGATTACTGATAAGGAGAAGAGAATGGGTAGCTAATAAGAGTCTAATTTTGAGGGATACTTGCTTGCTGCCATGAGAAAATGAAATTCTTACATTAACAATAATGAATGTAAGGGATTAGATTAAAATCTTGATGGTGTATAGTAATCAACAGCCTCAGCCATTTCCCCAGGAATATAATATCACAAGTCAACAGTAAAGTTTGCCTTACTAAAGCCTTACTAACGATCCTGAAAGAAAACTAAGTTAGATTCAACTTATTAAGGGAAAGGAGAGTTCAGTGTCTTTAAATGATTTATCTGCAGTGGAAGTTGAAGTAATTTTAGAGTTGAAAAGTTGAAAAGAGTAAAAGACCGCAAAACGCAAGATAAGCAAATTGAACGTGATGACAGAAATTAAGATGTAAGACACATAGACCTGATGTGCAAAGATTTTTGTGAGTCGAAAAGGATTAGAATATGGTAATGAATGAGAAGCAGACATATTGGAAGGCTTGAGACATTTTTTTTAATGAAATTAGGGGCTATTTTGTGGCCTTTCAAAATGAACAACATTTATCAGGAACTTTTCTGGCAAAAGTCATCAGGAGATGAAATATGAACACTAGAAACATTCTATTGAAAATATTCTATTATAATATTTAAGTGTATTATGATCTAAAATTTTTATTAAAAGTTATTTTGCAATTTTAGATTAAGAAATGAAAACTTTATCTTATTGAGAAGTATCTTCTATTTCTTGAAGAGGCAAAACCTGATGAATGGGAATTAGGACTGTTGGTGAAAATGGCAATAATTGCAGAGACTGGAGAGAAAGATTGATGAAAAGCTGAAAGATGAACAAACAGGATTTAGAAAAGATAGAAATTACACTGACCAAATTTTCATTTTGAGACATGTACAGCAATGCGTAGAATATAGAAATCCACTTTTGATGGCCTTTGTGGACTATGAAAAAGCCTTTGATAGTGTGCACCGACCAATTTTTGGGAGAGTCATGCGTTATTATGGAAATCCTCTTAAATATGTAAATTTGATTAAGTCTGTTCATGAGCATACCAAGTGCAAAGTTAATGTTGATGGAGTCTTATGAAATGAATTTCCGGTGAACAGAGGACTACTCCAAGGGAATGTGTTGTTACCTATGTTGTTTATACTACTCATGGATTTTGTAATGAGTCGAACAGTTGGAGATGGTGGAGAAGGATTGGACTTGATTGGTGATAGTAATTTAGCAGACCTAGATTATGCTGATACTGCTGTCGTTGTTAGCAGAAAACACAGGATTTGCAATGCTTGCTTACCAGAATGCATGAAATATCACACGAGTTTTGGCTGAAGATGAATAGAGGAAAGACAGAGATGATGAGAACGGAGTATGCAGTGGAAGATGAAATAACATTAGAAGGAGAAAGGATTAATGAATTAGAATCATTTAACTATTTAGGAACTATGATCTCCAATACAGGGTCTTTAGAATTAGAGTTTAGTGAGCGATTGGAAAAAAAAGAAAATGAGACAAAGGCTAGATTAAGTAAAATTTGGAAATGAAGTCGCCTGAAATTACATATAAAAATCAGACTATAGATCAGTTTAGTGAGATTGGTGTTACTATATCGACATGAGTCATAGTATGACAATGAAACAATCTCCAATAGATTTACTAGAATTGAGAACAAAGCCCTTAGCTTAGAAGGATATTGGGAGTTAAATGGCAGGACAGGATTAGGAATGAAACTAAAAGAGATTACTCGAGCGCCATATGTGGATGAAATCATGATGAGGGGTAGATGGTAATAGTTTTGGCATGCTCTTCGCACTCCCCAAGAGAGATTAACTCACCAAACGTTCAGCTGTGCTCCACAAGGGACTAGAAGAGTTGGAAGACCCATTGCCTACATAGCTTAGGAATATGAAGCGCCAAGTAGGGTATGATGAATAGAGAAGTATTGAATTAAAAGCTCAAGATAGAGACGACTGGCAAAATCTAACCGAGGCCCTTTGTGTCAATAAGCGTAGGAGGAGATGATATATATATATATATATATATATATATATATATATATATATATATATATATATATATATATATATATATATATATATATATATCTGGTATCAGGACAACTGCCCCCGGGACAATTGCCCCATAGGTAAACTGCCCCCGGATAATTGCTCACCTTTGATATAAAATTAGAAATAAGGTATTGGAAATAAATGAAAACTATTAAAACCAATGTTTTATTGTTGCCAATACTTAAATGTGTACATATGTGATTTTCAAAATAATTAAAAATACTATGATTTATAAAATAGCATTATATACTTAAATGTATACATATGTGAGTTGCAAAAATAATGAAAAAATCACATCGTATACTTTAATGTGTACATATGTGAGTTGAAAAAGGCAAAAAAAATTTAATGTACTAAAATTGTAAATTGTGGCTATATATTTCCAAAAGTCCAACACAGTGCGGTTCTGAAAGTCTTTTACAATATTTGCTATTCGGATGCTGGAATACTGGTAATGGTTCCGTTTAGGAGGTACTGGCTGCCCAGCAAACATTTGATGTATGGCCATGCTGGCTAGTGCTTGTTCCCTCTCCAACACTTCAAGAAACTTCTAGATATTTGGATGAAATGAAATAATACTAGCACGTATATGGTGTACATGTTCCACATTCTTACAGGAAAACGTGGAGGACGCCGTGTATTTCGACGCCTTCTGCCAATATAGGTATCTTCAAAATAATATATGATTGTATCAGCTTCCGATGGCAAAGTTTCTTGGAGAATCTCAAATGATTCAATTACTTTCTCCTGGTGGTACGAGTGCGAAAGCAACAATCATACGGGTGTGCATGGAAAAATCATCATAAGCTCGGTATTTAGTTTTGAGACCCTCATTTTGCACCTTTCGGTATATGCATTGAGATAAATGATAGAAATATCCTTTAACTGCTACGTTGGGGAAGATCTCTTCAATAGCGCTCTTAGCCTATAGTCTATGAAGAAAGTCTTTGGATTTAGTCTTGGGTTTATAGTTAGTAGTCGTTGGAGAATATCTTGATTCGTAGCTTGTTGTTTATTTAGTAGCAGAACATATACACACGGAATAACCCTTTCCGAAGTTGTACAATTGGTAAAACAATTTGGGTTCTAATTCAGAATAGATACAAGAACACTCTTATATAAGCAGACTCGTAACTGTTTGGGAAGTTGGAATGATTATGTAATTGGAAATAGCTTTTCCTTCGTAGAATTGTTACTTTTAGGAATTACTTCAACTATTTCATAAACGGCTGATTATGTAACTAGGAAGAGTTTAATCAGGAACCTGCTTCAATTCTTTTAAGCGAGTGTTTTTGTAATTATGAAGTATTTTTTATATTTTTAAAGTGGAGGGGCAGTTGTCCTATGGGGACAACTGTCCTGGGGGCAATTGTCCGGGGCCAATTGTCCAGGGGGCAATTGTCCAGGCCCAATTGTCCAGGGGGCAATTGTCCAGACTCAATTGTCCAGGGGGCAGTTGTCCTATATCTATCTATCTATCTATCTATCTATATATATATATATATATATATATATATATATATATATATATATATATATATATATATATTTTGGCCTGCCCTCACCCATGTTTATTATTCGTTTTATTGCATAAAGACGAGAATACAAAACTATATAAAAGATAAAGTAGATATTTAAGTTATGACAAGTTATTATTTCTAAATGTGTATTTGAGATTTTTCTTCTTTTTGTAGTTCTTTAGTTTCCATTCGTCGTAAGTAGATAATCTCTTGAAGGATAACAATAGAATTGAAAAAAAATTAAAAGGTAAATCGCTAACTTATATTATTAATAGCACATTTTTTGTCGTCGTAATAAGTTTGGTAAAATGTTAATAACAGGAAAAGGATTCGTTTGTTGGAGGATAAAGAGAAATTGACCACGTCCTATAAAAATGAAGGCATCGCAACTTTCTCGTTCTCGCGTATATTGTTTAGCATGCTCCGTGTACTACAGAGGAGTTGAATGTTGACTTCAATTCGCAACCTGCATACCAAAAGAGATGACAAGCTGTGCTCAGTTATCCTTGGGGCGCCGCCATATCCTGTTCTCAGATACAGTGGGACATCCTTCTGCCGTGAAGGGCCTCTGTTTACTTGTCCGAAGAACTTTAAACTTTTTTGGGAAAGATTTAAATGAAAAAGGAATGCAAATGGTGAGAGGGAGGAAGAGATAGCTAGGGACTGTAAACAATGAACGTGATTTTGAGAAATTGTTAGTGTGAGGGAGAGAGATGCCAATTCCGAGTCAAGAGAAAGAGAGAAACTAATTCACAACGGGGACGAAACTATTGAAAGTATGATAAAGGAAAGGGATGCGAGGCACTTTGGATCATAATCGATGAATGTGTACTTTACTTGTTCATGTTGCAACAAATTTATATCTCCCCGTCTGTAAATTCTGAACGATACTTCACTTCCATTTTACAAACTATTAATGTCTTGTTTTCTATATCACACATCCCCCACATTACCTCTATAACCATTTTTTTAGACCGCATTTCCAAGGTCCTTCTATAAAACGTGCACATTTTCTTCTACTTACAAGATTTCCACATAACTGTTTCATACCATATACAGTACTTGAACCACTTAACCTTGTCTACACCCACACGATTCCTGCCCTATCAGTCATTTCCCTACTACTTATCTTTCCCAATCGAAATCCTTCCATGTACCGTCTTTGGTAACCTAAGTTATTTTATGCTAGTTTAACTCTGAAGATTGGTATAATCTTTACCCTTACACAATTTCCCTCGTCCAGATATTTAATACCTCATAAACCCTGGTCAGCCATATTCATTGCAATGCATTAAACATTTCACTATATATGTATATATACAACAACCACAACAAATGTAGCCGTTTCTAATGCATTGCAGGGCAAAGGCCTCAGACATGTCCTTGGTTATATCTGGGGTTTAGCCATTTTCATCACCAGGCTGAACACTGTGGATTATTGATGGTGGGAGAATTTAATCTAATCGCTCACAGCAAACCAACCTAGAATTGATGGCCCTGACTATTACAGCTTTGCTGATCATGGCAATATACAAACCTTTTTGCCGCGTTAATGTATGCATAATCATTATATATATATATATATATATATATATATATATATATATATATATATATATATATATATATATATAGTGTGTGTGTGTGTGTGTAACATAATGATCGAGTGACTCGGTGAGAGTGCCTAGGTACAATCATTGAGGCATGAACAGTCATTTGTTTCATTGTGGCGTTGTTGATCTGATTAATGAATTATACATGAGATAGTTAATCTTTTTTATTGGGGTAGTAGTCGGAGTGGAGACGCACTGAAGCTAACATCCTTATAGTAAAAAAGTACTTAATGGTATGTGTGATCTTTATTTTTGTGAAATGAAATAGGCCTAATATTATACTGTAGTTACTCTGGGACATACTTGATTTTTTTATTTGCTTGAAAATGTTTTGCGGTGTTTATGATAGCCTTGAGTATGTCTAGCAGTATATTTAACCTCTGATTGCCGATGACACATTCTCTGAACCTGTTTAACTTTATTATATTTTAAATATTGTAGAGCTTACTTACAGCTATTTTCCCTTGAACAATTATGAAGTGCCTGCGTTTATGTTTGTACCAAATTTAATGATCCCTGACCTATATCACAAGTCGTTTCGCTTGGTACCCAAAATTTATGTCTAGAATATTACAGTAGAATACTGTAAAGCTTTAAGTAATTTTGATTTTGTATTCTATGTCACCCCTTTTGTAAAATATATAGTGATACTTGCCATAGGTATTAAATCCTTATTACGAGCGCTACGGATTTGTCATATATTTTTGTTTAATCGATATGTCGGCAAAATATTCAGTGCCTTATCACTATAGACATTAAAAAGTGTGGCGTAAAGGTTTTTTTTCTTCAGAATATAATCAATGTTCAAGTTTACCCACCTCGATTGGCAGCTTCATTCCCGTAGATTTCTTGTTAATTACCTCCGTCAACGAAGTTGGAAGTAAGTTAAGTTTTACTCCTTTATTTGTGTGTGTTTATTATTGAACACCTTCCTTTCTACAATGTTAATCGTAGGGTACTGAATCTTTCTGCGATTAACTGTTATGTAATTTTTTTTTTGGAAGGGCAGGCTCGAAGGTCAAGGTTACGGTCAAGCAAAACATCCAATTCGCGTAATCAGCTATAAGTTTGGGCACCGTTGTCACAGAGACTTAAAAAATGGTTCATATTTGAGTGTATAAAAATTCACGCCAATTAATACATGCAAGGTCGAAGGTCTAGGTCGAGTCCATGGTCAAGGTCAAGCAAATGGTCAAATTGCGGTCATAAACCTTACGCTCACAATTTTAATCGTAAAGTGACGAAGCTTTCAGTGATTTTAAACGGTTGTGTAAAGAGCTGTAAATTATTAAATTTTGGAAGGTCAAAGGTCAAGGTCACGGACGAATAAAACATCCATATCACGTAATTATTCATAATTTTGGACATCCTTGTCACTGACACTTCAAACTTGGTTCATATTTGAGTGCATGAAAATCTACGCCACTTAATACATGTTAAAGTCAAAGGTATAGGTCAAGGTGGAGCAAAAGGTTGAGAAATAAGCTGCCACGGTGGAGGTCTGCGCTCTACTGTGGGCTCCTCTAGTTGATTGTATGGAATTCGGTGAATGCTGTTTGATGGAATCTTATCTGGAATGACTTCTTCGTATCATATTTATGCTCATAGATGGTAGGTCGAAATTGCTTTATTGATTTCTGTGGGGATGGTATTCACTAGTGCTTTTTCCCTGATTGGATAATGCTTTTCAGGATTGACAGATACAGATTAAATCTTTCACAAATTATGACGTGCATACAAATGGCTGGTAGTTGGCAAATTATGGGCTGATATTTTTTCACAGTTCATTATTTGATGGTAGTAGGTTGGCCAGGGCACCAGCCGCCCGTTGAGATACTACCGCTCGAGAGTTAGGGGGTCCTTTGACTGGCCAGACAGTACCATATTGGATCCTTCTCTCTGGTTACGTTTCTTTCCCTTTGCCTACACAGACACCGAATAGTCTGGCCTATTCTTTACAGATATTCCTCTGTCCTCATACACCTGACAACACTGAGATCACGAAAACAATTCTTCTTCGCCCAAGGGGTTAACTACGGCAATGTAATTGTTCAGTGGCTACTTTCCTCTTGGTAAGGGTAGAAGAGACTCTTTAGCTATGGTAAGCAGCTCTTCTAGGAGAAGGACACTCCAAAATCAAACCATTGTTCTCTAGTCTTGGGTAGTGCTATAGCCTCTGTACCATGGCCTTCCACTGTCTTGGGTTAGAGTTCTCTTGCTTGAGGGTACACTCAGGTACACTGTTGTATCTAGTTTCTCTTTCTCTTGTTTTGTTGAAGTTTTTATTGTTTATATAGGAGATGTTTATTTAAGTGTTGTTGCTGTCCTTAAAATATTTTATTTTTCCTTGCTTCCTTTCCTCACTGAGCTATTTTCCCTGTTGGGGCCCCTGGGCTTATAGCATCCTGCTTTTCCAACTAGGGTTGTAGCTTAGCATTTAATAATAATAATAATAATAATGATGATTTAATTCCCTTGTTTTTTCACTGCCGGGTTATACAAGCAAAAACTTATCTTTGCTCTTTTTCTGATATGTGTAAAACATTTTTTTTCCAGTCATGATAAGTAGTTAAGCGGTATTTTTATTTGAAATGTATTCAAGGATAAACTTGATAATTACAACATACTAATAATAAACGCAATTTAATACCTGAAAGGGGATATAATTGTTAATTTTCCATGTTTGTTTTTCTCATGTTTTGTTACCAGTGATAATTACGTGAGAAAATACTACTCTTATAATTGAGATATAATAATTCAGACGCAAAGCCGTTCCTAGGTCGACGAACCTTGATTTTTTTTTTTTCTTTAATAGACTGGCGTCATCGAGACGACATTAAGGTGTCCAAAGTTGACGCAGTAGTCCGCTGTCGAGTTTGAAAGAATCGAGAGACATAAGTAAGAGAGGAGAAGAGTAAGGAGGGAAGTAGAAATGGAGATTAGCACGGTGGAGGGGGAGAGGAGTAGACTACTTAGTTGTCGTTGAGGAATTTAGTTTTTATATATCGTCGCTGCCATAAATGGGACCATATTGGAAACAAGTCTATTTAGTTATATTATTTTGTTTTATTGTCAAGGGTCGGTTAGGCATATTTATTTTCATTCAAATAACATCAGCTAAGAATCCCATGAATATGGGTAATACAAAAAAAGATATCATACATAAAACATTTTAAATTATAAGATTGCTAATTAAGTAGTATTACCGTAATTTTCGGTCGTTTTTCAGCTGATAGGAAATGTGGGTGAAAGAAGAATGATAGCAGTTCGCTAGCTATTTATCATAGTGTATATTTTAGAAAATTAAATATTATTGAAATAAATTGTAGTGGAGTTTTGGCCACAATTTTACTTTTTAATGGTAAATTTTTCTTATTGTCGTTTTAAACTTATTATAGTACAATAATTTCTTATTTTTCCTTTACTTTTTGTTTTTTGGTATTATTAGCAACTGGCGTAATATTTTCTGATGCTGAAGTTGATCCTTAGGGATTTTGGAGATTTGAAGAGATCTGGAAAATATTGTACTGAGTCTTGTATTTCTCTTGCAGATTATTGATGTGTTTCTTTCAAATTACTTATATCTGCTGATGGAGGAATTGGTGAGTTTGAGTCCGAATTAGGTTCATTTCCGAGTGTGAAGTCTTCATCTGATGAGTCGTCTTCAGAACTATCTTTTATGCTCACTTCATATTTACATATTGTGTGAAATCCTGCATATTCTTCTGTATATTCTGATATTCTTGAAATTTACCTGCTCTGCTTGTTTTTTTTTTTTGGGGGGGGGGTGGTTCTGAATACCTACACAATGCACATTTCAAATTTTATATATATATATATATATATATATATATATATATATATATATATATATATGTGTGTGTGTGTGTATGTGTGTGTGTGTGTGCGCGCGCGCGCGCGTGTGTGGTGTTCGTATATGCATATTCAGTATATATATATATATATATATATATATATATATCTACTATATATATATATATATATATATGTGTGTGTGTGTGTGTGTAAATATGTTTCTTTATTTTCATGCGTATGTGTAATGTTAGCAAAGTTAGTAAATAAAATCCATGAAAATGTAAAAAAATAACTAACTAAATAAACAAACATGAATAGATATATTTTTTTATTGCATTTACGTCGAAAAAAATGCGAATACGTAAAATTTAATACCGGTCACCTTCGGTTACTTTCAATTCACTACGTATTGTTTCTTATTGTATTTTTCTTTTTCTCTCTCTTTTCCTTCCTACTTATATGTTGGTCCTTTTGTAATATTCACCAAGATTAAAAGCAATTTTAATTTAGAATATCTAGTAATTCATTTATCTTCTGTCCATGTGATTATTCTACGCCCTTGTGGGTGCACAAGTGTACATATATATATATATATATATATATATATATATATATATATGTATATGTATATACAGAATACTGTATATGGGTGCTGTCAGGAGAGAGAGAGAGAGAGAGAGAGAGAGAGAGAGAGAGAGAGAGAGAGAGAGAGAGAGAGAGAGAGAGAGAGAGAGATGTAAAAAGGATTACGGCAATCCGTTGAACAGAGGAATGTATTGTAATAGAAAGGGAGTCATTTATAAACTATAATTAACTCTATTCTACGATATTGATAGCATAGAGCCATTAACATTTGAAGCATAAAACCTTAGCATCAGAATTAGATATTTTAGATGTCCTAAGAAGTCGGCGTCGGCAATCTAAATTTCATTATATTGGCCTGACCAGGAAAAATCTGTGCATAAAATGAGTGATGAAACTTGGATCAAGATATAAATAAAGAATGGGAATAGCTAAGGAGAGTAAATGCTAAGTAATGGGTAGAAACCAAAGGAACGTTTGTAAAACCTTTATAATATTGCCGGTATTGTGGCCGACAAGGTACACTGTGTGACGTGTACCCCCTGGTGGTTCGACAGTCTTCATTTAAGGCTTGGAATGATATTTTTGTAGAATTGTATTATTTAACCTTTGTCGGCCTCAAGCATATGACTATTATTATCGTTGTTGTAGTTCTATTCGATTTTCTTTTGTAAGTGTTACGGTACCATCTGGTTAAGGGTATACGCGGAAAAATATTAATTAGCCATATCTTCTCTTACTGTTGCAGCTTTTTGTTCCTAATAATTCTGTAAATTAAAGAAACACAGCATTACAAATTTATTTTATTCAAAGGTTTTAGGAAATTTAATTTTTACTATTGAAAATTGTTTTGAGGATGGACACTGCTCAGTAAGCCTCTTTTAACGGAATGCTCGCATGTAGAATTAAATCATTTACGTAATGCTTTACGTATGATGCAGAGATGATGATGATAACTTATCCAACAGGGAAATGTTAGTGTGCAATTGTAATACTTTAACTATTATAGTTCTACATTTTCACATATTTATTATTCTCGTTTATATATATTCAATATAAAAGAAAACATGACTGGATGTATTCTTATGAAGACCTAGTGGTAGTAGTAGTAGTAGTAGTAGTGGGTTGGCTAGGACACCAGCCACCCGTTGAGATACTACCTCTAGAGAGTTATGGGGCCCTTTGACTGGCCATACAGTACTACATTACACTGTTCTTTCTGGTGACGGTTCATTTTTTAATTGCCTACACATACACCGAATAGTCTGGCCTATTCCTTACAAATTTTCCTCTGTCCTCATACACCTGACAACACTGACATTACCAAACAATTCCTCTTCATCCAAGGGGTTAACTACTGCACTGTAATCGATCAGTGGCTACTTTCCTCTCGGTAAGGGTAGAAGAGACTCTTTAGCTATGGTAAGTAGGTCTTCTAGGAGGACACTCCAAAATCAAACCATTGTTTTCTAGTCTTGGGTAGTGCCGTATCCTCTGTGCCATGGTCTTCCACTGTCTTGGGTTAGAGTTCTCTTGCTTGAGTATACACTCGGGCACACTATTCTGTCTTATTTCTCTTTCTCTTTTTTTATTAAAGTTTTTATAGTTTATATAGGAAATATTTATTTTGGTGGTGGTGGTGTTCTTAAAATATTCTATTTTTCCTTGTTTCCTTTCCTCACTGTGCTACTTTTTCTTGTTGGAGCCCTTGGGCTTATAGCATCTTTCTTTTCCAACTAGGTTTGTAGCTTAGCTAGTAATAATGATAATAATGATAATAATTGGTATGATATTTAGGAATTGACTTGATATTTAAATTAGACTAAACTGTCGTAGCAATTCCTATTATTTGCGGAGAAGAGTACAAGTATTATAAATTGAGGGTTGTGATAGCCTATAGGAAACTCCCCTGCCTGGCGATCTGTTGGACGGGAGTACGAGACCCGCTGAAGCTCACTAGTTTCTTGTAGTGTCTGTAACCTCACAATGCTTATGAGCTAGGATTGGGAGTTTTGGGGAACCTATAGATCTACTTACTGAGCCATCAGCAGCCATTGCCTGTCACTATTGGATTCTAGCTTGATTGAGATGGGGCTTGGACGCTAATGTATATACAGTATATTATGGTCAGTCTGTAGAGTCTAGGCTAGGGCATTGCCCTGTCCCTTGCCTCTGCCATTCATGGGTGACCTTTAAACGTTCAAGTTACCGGTGGTAATGAAGAGAAATGGTAGATCGCATTGGAAATAGTTAGTGAGAATGTATTGCTATATGTGAAAACAGGGGAAATATTTTTTTTTCCTTAAAGGCAATGTTTTTTTATAGGGTGAAATCCACCCAGTTAAAAGTAATAGAATTACAGAAAATTAGCACCATGGCATTAAAAGATTTTCCCTGTAGATAAAATAGGTCTTGGCTCACTTTCCTCCTTTGTTACGATTCATTTCAACTCGCATCGTCTTCCTCATTTGCCTGAAATCTGCCTCTTCATCGCGGCCAATAATTTTTTGTTTCTTAGCTAAAGGTTAATGTATTGTAAAATAACATGATGGAGTGATCTATCATATGGTCTCTCTCTCTCTCTCTCTCTCTCTCTCTCTCTCTCTCTCTCTCTCTCTCTCTCTCTCTCTCTATATTTACCGGCTTCATCTCTGAAAGGCCGGGTTGCACATTAACGAAGAGACCTTTTCTCTTTTGTTCTTTGCATCCTATTTTTTTTTTCCTCTGGATTCCCATTCTCTTTTTCATGCAGACGGTCACCTGATTTATTTTATCGCATGCAAACTGATTGGGATAGTTGCAACGCCACAGAAATAGCTTTATCGAAGAAACATCTATTTTCACATTTATAGCATGAACAATAAAAAATGTTGATGAAGAGTAATTGATGAGGAATTTTGTGAGAACGTCATGATGGAATGCAGTTTCTCTCTCTCTCTCTCTCTCTCTCTCTCTCTCTCTCTCTCTCTCTCTATTCATACATAATGATTACTTACTCTCTCACAATCTGTGTTGCCAATCATACATAATGATTACTTATTGGGGTTTAGTATGTTAGCATGTATGCACCTACGTTTGTGAAAGACCTCGCTGGTCCCAGTCGCCAAGCCTTAGGCCTGATTTTTATTATCCAATGCATTCCAAGCCATATTTGTATTGAGTATAGTTACCTCTTAGTCTTCAATAATATTGATATCTGTTTATAGCATTCACCAAATCGACCTTTGTATTGACAAAACTTGGTGTACAAGTAAAGAATTCTCTCTCTCTCTCTCTCTCTCTCTCTCTCTCTCTCTCTCTCTCTCTCTCTCATACGGAATTAGTCCTTAGGTATGAAGTGTATGTTGATTTGCATTCTCTCAGGAAGGTCAGCTCTCCCTTAAAGAATTAGAAGTAGAATGTCGTTGCTCTAGTGGATTGCAAATTTTGATCAACATTCCATAGATGAAAATGTATGTGCGTGTTGGTAAATAAATCTTTTATTGTTCTTCATATCATGGTCTCAACCGTATTGATTTTATGTATTAGAAGCTATGTTAAATGTTACCTCATTTAGAAAGTTCCTTCTGTTGTTTTATATACTCCCAAATAGGGAAAAAACAATAACTGTAATTTAAAAAATCATATCTGAGATTCTCATATCTTAAGTTACGTGTTTTCCGCGTCGCTCAGTGTTTTTCTTCTGTTTGCGTATCTATCTATCTATCTATTTATCTATATATATATATATATATATATATATATATCATTATCCGCCGTTCGTAGTCAACTGCAGGACAAATGCCTCAGTCAGGTCCTTCCACACTTATCCATTTATGGCATTTCCATGGCACTGTATATCCAGAAATTTTTTTAGCTTATCAATCCATCATCTTCTCTTCCTTGCCCTGTTCGATCTCAAATCTATTGGTACCCATTCGGTTATTTTTCTTGTTCATCTATTATTTGTCATTCACAATATATGTCCAGCCATGTCCTTTTCTTTTTCTTACATGTTGTTAGAATATCCTTTACTTTAGTTTGCTCTCGTATCCATGTTGCTTGTCTCTCTATCTCTCTGTTATTCCCATCATTATTCTTTCCATAGTTCTTTGAGTTTTAACTAGCTTTTCTTTTAAGGGTTTAGTAAGGCCCCAAGTTTGTGACCCATAGGTGAATACTAGTAGGACCATCTGATTGAATACTTTTCATTTTAGAGAAAGTTGCATTTTACTTTCGTAATACTGTTTTGTTTACTAAAATTCCTCCATCCCATGCTTATCCTTCTTTTGATTTCGGGCTCATGTTCTAGGGAACATTTACTGTATGCCCTAAGTATATATATTCATTAACAATCTCTAGAAGGTCATCAATAACCTTTATTTGTAGTCTGAATTTTCATTGAACATTAACTTAGTTTTACTCATATTCTGTTTTGGCCTATATTTCAGTTTTTCTATTCAAATCTTCTATCATCTTTTGCAATTCCGCCCATGATTCACTAAACAGAACCATTTGATCGGCAAATCTAAGGTTGTTAAGGTATTCACCATTAATATAAATTCCTACATTCCCTTTCCTAAATTTTTTAAAAACGTTTATGTCTGCTGTGAATAATTTAGGAGAGATTGCTGTACTTCCCTTATAGATATCTTCAAGTGTTTTAACACAAAATTAATTTATTCCTTGTCTCTGAAGGGATTCCATTACTGCTCAAGTTATAGTTTATAAATGCCATACATAGTGGTTTTCATACTCTTCAGATTTTGTCATTAGTTGTTTAATAACAGGGATATGGTCAGTTCTTGAATTCCCACTTTTAAAGCCTGCCTGCTCTCTTGGTTGATTGAAGTTTAGCTGTCTTTTTATTCAGCCTAATATGATCTTTGAAGACATTTTATATATTACTGAGATTGAACGTATTTGTCGGTAATTTTTCATATCTGTTTTGCCTTCCTTTTTGTGAATTAGCCTAGTATAATGATAAAGTTTTTCCAGGTTGTAGGTGTAGAAAATTCTTGCAGACATTTTGTGTAAAGTTAAGCTAGTTTTACTACTTTGAAATCTCCTCCATCTCAATTGTTAGGCCTTTTCTCCCGCTCCTTTAACTCTCTTCATGTCTTTTAGTGTTTTCTTTACTTCTCTTGTTGTTACTTCTGCTACCGTCTCAGTTGTTTCATTATTCCTATTAGTAAAGTTAGTTCTGATATCACTATTGTATATTATTGTTAAGAAAATCCTATGTATTTTTATCAATCCATCTGTTATGTTGATAATATTTCGAATTTCATCCTGTAAAGTAAACAACTGTTTACGCCCTGTTCAAAGACTTTTTTCATCAATTTGATGCTTCTTCCTTTCTTTAGTGTTTCCTCAGTTTTTGTCTGACTGTGTTTTCGAATGTCTTGGGTTTTTAGTTGGTTATAGTTTTGGATAATTCTGCTAATTCTCTTTCATCTCTTTAGGATTTTAACGTATTTTGCATTATTTTCTTTATAAGGTTTTTGGTCTTTTCTGATAGTTTTCTTTGATCATGTTAAGGAACATTTCGACCTATCTCTTATACTGATTCCAATAAAAATTTGGATAGTTTTGGATAATTCTGCTAATTCTCTTTCATCTCTTTAGGATTTTAACGTATTTTGCATTATTTTCTTTATAAGGTTTTTGGTCTTTTCTGATAGTTTTCTTTGATCATGTTAAGGAACATTTCGACCTATCTCTTATACTGATTCCAATAAAAATTTGGATAGTTTTGGATAATTCTGCTAATTCTCTTTCATCTCTTTAGGATTTTAACGTATTTTGCATTATTTTCTTTATAAGGTTTTTGGTCTTTTCTGATAGTTTTCTTTGATCATGTTAAGGAACATTTCGACCTATCTCTTATACTGATTCCAATAAAAATTTGGATAGTTTTGGATAATTCTGCTAATTCTCTTTCATCTCTTTAGGATTTTAACGTATTTTGCATTATTTTCTTTATAAGGTTTTTGGTCTTTTCTGATAGTTTTCTTTGATCATGTTAAGGAACATTTCGACCTATCTCTTATACTGATTCCAATAAAAATTTTGTAAGATTAAGGTTTATTTTTTCTTTACCTGCATCCATTTCATCCTGTAGCTGGGAGTACCTATTCTGTATTGCTATACTAAATCCATGAGGTTTTTCTCTTATTACAGGGTTGTTTATTTTCTTTCTTAAAACTAGTTTTTCTCTTTCTTTCCTTAGACCTAAAAAATATTTTGCCTCTCACCATTCTATGGTCGCTTACTTTTTAACGCTGTTACATCTTCAAGTAGAATAACTTTTCCCATAAGAATAAAGTCTATTTCATTTTTTGTTTTCCCATTTGGGTTTCTCCATGTCCATTTTCAATGTTCATTTTTATATAAAAAAAAGTGTTCATGATTTTAAGATGTTTTTTTTTAACACAACTTCTGCAAGCAGGTTTCCTCTATTATTCTTTGTGCCTTCGCCAAATTTACCAACTGCTGATTCTCTTCTGTTCTTTTGACCTACTTCAGCGTTGAAAACACCAAAAACAAATAGAAATCGAGTCTTGTGTATTTTTTATAGAGATCCCCAGATCTTCATAAAAAGTTTCTATTTCTTCCTCTGCATGGGGATGATACTGGTGCAAACGTTTAAATGATCTTCAGTTTATGCTTCTTATTTAATTTAATAATCGATCCTGCAATTCTATCACTAGTACTACAAAATTCTTCCTTGTTACTTGCCAGATTTTCATTAATAAGAAAACTCACTCCATTTACTTTCTTTCATTCCCTCTGAAGCAAAGTATATGGACCTCTTTTAACTCTATATATGATTCCCCAGTTCTTCCAATTTCACCAAATGCTATTACATTCCAATTTATTTCCTTTAGCTCTTCTAGAAACAGCAAAATCGTCTTCCATAGATAGGTTCCTGAAGTTATTTAATGCAAGTTTCAGTTTCCAAGGGTGGTCTGTTTTAGTACAGAGATTTTAAGGAACTGCAGTGGAATGTAACTGCCTGCCGTCTTGGGCAGTTGTTCCACTGCTGCTGAGGACTGGGGCCCAAGACGCGGTGGTTTTTATTCAAATCTGTGTATTAGTCAGTTGTCATCACCACGCTGGCCACTGCAGATTGATGGTGATAGATTTTGGTCTGATATAGTTTACATATATCATATATATGTATATATATACATTATATATATATATATATATGCATATATATATATATATATATATATATACTGTATATATATCATCATCATTATCATCATCTCCTCCTACGCCATTAACACAAAGGGCCTCGATTAGATTTAGCCAGTCATCTCTATGCTTCATGCTTCATAATCCTCAGCCGCCATGTGGCCCTGGATCTTCCGACTCTGTTCGTACCTAGTGGAGCCAGTTAAATGTTTAGTGAACTAATCTCTCTTGAGTGCGAAGATCATGCATAAACGATTGCCATCTATCCCTCACTATGATCTCATCCACATATGGCACCTGAGTAATCTCTCTTAAAGTTTCATTTTCAATCCTGTCCTTCCATTCGACCCCCAATATTCTTCTGAGGTCTGTGTTCTCATATCTGCTAGATCTGTTGGAGATTGTTTCATTGTCATACCATGACCCATGTCCTTACAGTAACACCAGTCTCACTAAACTGATATATAGCCTGAATTTTATATGCAATTTCAGGCTGTTACATCTTTAAGTAGACTAACTTTTTCCATGAGAATAAAGTTCATTTTTTGTTTCCCCATTTGGGTTTCTCCATGTCCATTTTCAATGTTCCTTTTTATAAAAAAAAAAAAAAAGTTTTCATGATTTTAAGATTTTTTTTTTTCAACACATTCTACGAACATATTCCATTCTCATCTCGTCTGTCTTTCTTCTATTTATCTTGATCCCAATCTCCTGATATTTCATGCATTCTGGTAAGCAAGCATTGCAAATCCTGTGGTGTTCTGCTAATAAGGACAGCCTCATCAGCATATGCTAGGTCAGCTAATTTCCTATTATCAATCCAGTCCAACCCTTCTCCACCATCTCCAACTGTTTTACGCATTACAAAATCAATGAGGATAAACAACATAGGTGACAACACATTCCCTTGGAGTACTCTGCTGTTCACTGGAAATTTATTTGATATTTTTTTGTATAATAACATATAACAGTAGATGTAGCAGAAGCCACTGGTATTGAATGTTAGAGTAAAGTAAGGAGAGCTATTACGTCCTTTCAACACATTTTCTAGGTGCGTTGTACCTTGAAAGTATAGTATGTTTAAAGACCATGATAGTGCTGAGTAATTTCTCCTATCATCCCATTTTTGTGGCCTCTGATATATATATATATATATATATATGTGTGTGTGTGTGTGTGTGTGTGCGTGTAAGTAAATATATATATATATATATATATGTATGTATATATATATATATATATATATATGTATATATCCATATTTATTGATATGTTTCTTTATATAAATTTTATATATGCATATTTAAGCTGAATTTTATTGAATACACTGCCAGATAGAATAATTATGTAGTTTACTCCATCCTTCTTGAAGAGCTTAGCCCTTTGGTTTCTGAGCAGGCACTTTGGAGCGAGGTTGCTAGCCCTGCGCCCAAAATTCTTGACCCTGGCCATCAATTTCTAAAACCGATTTGCAACAAAGTAGATTTTTCGGTCGTGGCTGAGTCTGCGATAAGTCCCAGAGATTTTTAATGCTAACAGTGAACCATTTGGTCACGGCGGCGCCTGCCGACACACTCTGAACATACTGGGTACGATAGGGCCTATTTTCAATCGATTCTATCAAGCCTGAAATGCTGGGATGAGTTTGAACTCTGTTCTACTCAGTAGAAATTTTTATCTTATATTCAATGCATTACTGGATATTATTAAACATTACCTTCTTATCGTTTAGTAACATTATAAATTGTAACATCCAGCATTGGTTAAAACTGTTCAGATATAA
>NC_090725.1:230738258-230743258 GCF_036898095.1 Palaemon carinicauda | reverse complement strand
AGATAACTATCAAGATGTGTTAATTTCTATTCTAAGGACAATTTCGACGAGCATAGTTGCATCAGGTGAAAAAAAAAACTTGTCTTTTTGAAGGATTAATTTGATAAGTCGCTGTTATCTCTGTATCAGTCCCAAAACGAAAGTGGTTTGAATTAATTTCAACAGAGTAGATTCACACACATAAAATTTTTCTTTAGCAGGTTTAACGCATGTACTCAATATCCTGTGTGGGGAATGTAAAAGCTAATGAAAAAAACAGAAGCTAAGTTCTTATGTTTATCTACTATGACACTAATACACACATATCATGGTGGCAGCTAGAGAACAGCATCTTCTGAATATATGTATGTTATTTTTATTGTCTGGATGACGTTTTGAGCTCCATAAGCTTAGATAAAAGCAGTATTTCACCAATCAACAGACTTGCTGTGGATTATAAACACAAATCAGAAGTACATTACTAAAAATATGAAACCCTCACCCCTCACTCCACGGAACAGCGAGGTAGAGCACTGGAAAAGGCTTAAGAAGAAAAGGTAAACTACGACCTGCTGTCAGGGCTGCTTAAGAAACTAAAGTATCAAGTCCCTGCCTTGGAGATGTTTTCTAGAGATGGTGGTTTCCGGTTTGCCACAGCCAAAGACACGAGACTTGTAGAGGAGTTAATAGATAAATTTGTTATTGGGGAAGTGAATGAGAATTCAACAAAAAAAATTTAGCAAATTACAAACCATTTGAACATTTTCTTTCTGCTGAGGATTTTCATGAGGAACTGCAACTTATGTCAAGCTTGTGAGAGCTCCCTTAAGAGATCACGTCGTAGTTCCGAGAATGCAAAATACTGACATCGGTAAATATCTACTTATGATAGGGGCCTTACACAGAGAAATGTATTGATATCTGCTGAGCTGCAGAAACAGCATGAACGAGCTTTGTGGCAAAGATGTCATCTGACAGTTTTAAAACTGTCGTCTACCTCCATATATAGAACTGGTTGAGTGCCGAGTTGCAAATTCTGCAACTCGACTGGTACTTAAGGCTCCCATTTGGCTTGAAAATCTCTGTTGAGATGTTCTAAAGCCACATGTTTGCCTGGAATAATCTCCGCCTCTATTTACGTCATCATATTTTGTAAAGACAAGGTAGAGCATGGTTTCAGACTACTAGGATTCTTAGAATGATATCAGGAGGTCGACATCAAGCTTAAAAAGAAGAAACTGAAACTTGGTAAAAGCAGTATCGTCTTCATGGGGCACAGGGTGACTGACAAAGGACTGGAAGCATATCTTGAGAATGTAAAAATCTTTACTATTTTGCCAGCACCTGAGAGTTTATAAGTACTTGGAATTGTCAAATATTAATAAAATTTCTCCCCAACATGTTTGATGATCTGGCATCCTTAAACGATTTCTTAACCAATTATATTTCCTTCCCATGGTCCTCTACAAAGCGAGATGCCTTCAGCAGGATCTAGACACCGGTCACTGAAGCCTCACTGCTATCCTAATAAACCAAGAAAAGCCAGTCATCATGGCTGTGAGTATGTAACATGTCAAACTATGGCATTCGTACGGCCATCTCCCAAGATGGCAAGCCGATAGCAAATGATGGTAGAGCCCTGTTAGAAACAGAGACATGCTACTCGCAAATTGAAAAGGAAATGGTTGCCTTTGCCTATGACCGGGAAAAATTTTACCACTACACCTCTGGCCATCACGTAGATATCATCACAGACCATAAGCCTCCAGTGTTCATATGCTTAAAGTCACTACCCATGGCATCAAAACGAACATGAAACCAACTACGTACAGGGCAGAAGTACCAGGATAACCTTGGAAGGTAGCCAGACAAAGCAATGACCTTTAGTGGTGCTCTTTCCAGAACTCCAGTCTCAAAACATTTCAAAGACAAAATTGTGAACATTAGGGTACACCTAATCAACAAGGGCCGCATGAAGCAAGTTAACGGAACAGCAAGGAGAGATGAGGCCCTTATACACACAGGAGAAATTGTTAGAAAAGGATATATGAATAAACTGATTTTTTTTTTTTTTTTTTTTTTTTTGTAGTTCCTGAGAGTTGTGGTAACCTGTTGGAAACATCCCTGCCTGGCTATCATTTGTACAGGCGTCCGAGACCAGCTCAAGCTCGATAGTTTCTAGAAGTGTCTACAATCTCACTATCCTTGTGAGCCGAGCTTGGGGGTTTGGGGAGCCCATAGGTCTATCTGCTGAGTCATCGGCACCCATTGCTTGGCCCTCTCTGTGTGTTATAGTTTTGTCACTAGTTCACACATTTCTTTATACGTTTTCCTCGAATTAGCAAATAAGCTTTTCCATTTTTGTTTTCGTATATAATCAGTTTTATTTTCGATACGTATCGACAAGTATTTCGCTATTTATTTATCTGAAAGACTGAATGCTTCTAATTTCACTTATGTTCTGAATATAATGGTGTTTAAGTATTCTAATCGTTATTTATTTCACATATACATGAAACCAAATAGATTTATTTTGTAAGAAATTATCATTAATAGTGTAAGTTGTTAAATAGCGATATTGACCATAAATCAGTATTATACATGAATCATTGCCAGAGCATTATTTTACATGTTTCATTTCCTAGATGCCTAGTTTTAATCGATTGGTGGATCACTGTTAATAATGGAGCATTTTATCCCCGCAGTTGGAGTTACATTCCCATAATTACCAGGATGAAACAAGCGCAAACAGAAGTAACATTGAATGTTATTGAGATAAAAGAGGCATTGTAGAACATGTATATCGGAAACAGGACTCAGCTAAGCCTAAAATCTCTTCTTTTTCCAGTGTACTGGCTCAGTCATTGTGTTTGTTCTTTAATCAGTGTACATTCAGACGGCTTGTTATCCCGGTTACCGCATGTCACCCATCACAGATAACAAGATAACCCCAGGTAACATTCCAGTCATTCTTTTTCTTCTTCTTTCTGTCTTCTGGGCATGTTTGTCCGACAAACCGCACCAATTTTTACCTTGTCGCCGGTAGTGACCTTAGCAATGAGATGTTGAAATTGTTGAAAGAAGTGGAATGTTTTTTTAGAAATGTTTTTGCGGTACGTTTAATTCATGTTATTTTTTTTTTTTTACAGTTTACTGTATTTATTCGTTTTCACTGGGATTCACAGTTGAATTATCTACCTATGAAAACGTACACTTTTTTTTCTTTCTTTTTTTTTTACTCTATTTAGAATAGTAAACCAAGTATCAAAACGTAATCTATACTTTACTCTTCTTTAAAGACTTGTACGCGTGCATACATCTGCACACAAAAAATGCACACACATATTATACAGTATATATATATATATATATATATATATATATATATATATATATATATATATGTATATATATACATATATATATAAATATATATATATATATATATATTCTTTGATGTGAATAAGTATTAATGGATCATAGTGCTTATCAATTCCCCTTTCTGTTATCTGATCTGCTTGTTAGTATACTGTATAGGTAATTTTAGGCTTCCTTCCGTTGTCTATTTTTTTTCACTTTACTCCTCCTTTCTTTCTACCATCATCCACTCATTTTTATAGGTTTAACTGTATCTCTCGGTTACTTGTAAGGGAAATGAGGAAAGGAGACGATACTGTTCGCTAGTTTGCAACCGTGACTACTGTAATAATCTCTCTCTCTCTCTCTCTCTCTCTCTCTCTCTCTCTCTCTCTCTCTCTCTCTCTCTCTCTCTCTCTCTGTTGATCTAATCTGTCATGTCAAAGCTTATGTAAATTCTCAATATTCTTCAGTTGAAATGACCTATGATAAGTAGACTATGTTCTTGCTGATACATTTCATCTATTTTTCGCCAATTGAGTAATCATGGAGGCATCGCTTGAATAACAAATCTCTGTTATAAGGTATATTTTACTCAACTGATTATTATTGTTTTCGCAGTATCTCAGTTGTCATTAAAATCTTTTATTATCGTTCATACAGAGCATGTTCTAGTTTTGATTAGTGTTGGTCCCTTTGCTTTACTGAAAGCTTAATTGGTAACTTGTTTGCAGATTATCGAAAAGTTCGGAATTTACGTGTGTTAAATATGTTACAAATGGATAAGATGTTTACTGATTATAGAAAGGAATATTTTGCTTTGGATGGTAAATAACCTTTACTGACGGTATAATGATGAATGATCAGTGAAATTCTTTGTGTGTAAACTTCTTCCTATTTTCTCTTTTTGCCCATCAGAGGTTTTTCCTTTCACCAAAAGCCTTTCCTCGATGGTCACCCTTCCATTACTCGCAATATGGTTTTAATTGATGTTCCTTTTTCGTTCTCTCGTTTGCTGTGAGTTATCAATTTGACTTATGTCGGAAATTCTTAATTTTTGAAAATATATTCAAAGCTATTACAGTATGATTTATTGGTTACTTTTTATTTATCTTTTGATTTTTTTTTTTTATAATTGCGTGTTGTATACAAATATTTACGTATTTTGTGAAATCCTGATATAACTGTCAAGTTACAGTCAGTAAAGTTTGTATAATTGTTTACAATCAGTATCCTACAAATAACAACGATATGTCGCATTGTAGCAACTAGCTCTCTAAACAAAAGCGAGATTTCACTTCAAGCAGAGAGCTCTCTTTGCAAAAACAATCAAGTAATCGCTCGAACTCATCTACAAATGGCGGCGAACGTTATAAAAAACGAGAACAGAACATGAACGGCCATGTAGATAAAGTCATTCAATGACACGGAGAGAGAGGC
Source organism: Palaemon carinicauda (assembly GCF_036898095.1). NCBI lineage: Eukaryota > Metazoa > Arthropoda > Malacostraca > Decapoda > Palaemonidae > Palaemon > Palaemon carinicauda. The sequence continues at coordinate 230,738,482 of NC_090725.1, read as the reverse complement.
AGCCAGAGCGAGTTTCTTATTCATAGCTGCTTTTAAGATCTCCTTTGCGTTTGCTCCTGCCAGATGGAATCGCAGGGGATCGTGTTTATTAAATGCAGGGTTTCTTCTTCTTTTTTTTTTCAAAGGAATAAAAGGCCAACTACATTTCTAATAGCTTTATTTTGCTTAATAAATGGTATAATCTTGGAATAATATTAGGTGGGCTCAACCCTCTATGAAGTTTT
>NC_090725.1:230723258-230735758 GCF_036898095.1 Palaemon carinicauda | reverse complement strand
TAAAGACTGGATCTGAAACGACAAATTGTGAAACATGTGATGATACTGACCTCTTCAGTTTTGATACATTCATTGTAAATGCAGCTTACCATTTTACCTGTTTTTGACTAATAAATCCTTTGCATATGAGAGGAGATGTCTATTATTAGAAAACGTTGAACCAAATGTTCTTGATTAGCGAATTTTATTCAATATTAACGAATTATGTAAAGTAGATATTCGTAAGAAAACTCGATGTCTTTTAAGTTGAAATCTATTCTAGTCCGCATACAGCAGCAGAAGGAATATCAGCAGTTCAAAATTATTTTAGATTTTTTTATCTTTTTTTATTAACGGCTGTACGACGATATTAGCTCTCAAGTAGCAAATTACGAGAGAAAACAGTTTTATGACGAGTGTCGTATTGGCTACAGTGTGCTGGCAATCTTCCTCATAATCACCATCGCCATCTGTGGAGCAAGGGTGATTTATTGGAGGTCTCATCTGTTCAGACGTAAATGATTATATTTCTGTAGACATTATAGGTTTCTTGGATCCAATATCTACACCTTTTTCCCTTTGTGTGATTTTTTTTTAACAGATATTCATAGATTACATGGGAAATTCAGCGTAAGGTTTGACAGATGCATTTAGTTTCTTAGAATTGATGGAATTCTGGCTTATCTGATTTGTTTTAAGAAACTCTATGCTGCTACTCATACAATCACGAGGCACAGACACGCATATATAGTGATAAGAATAACACTCAAAAGATAGATAAAGAATAACGTGGATACGAGAGTAAACTAAAGTAGAAGCTATTGTAATATGTAAAAAAAAAAAAGTAAATGCACATAGGCAAAACATATAATGAGAATGACAGGTTATAATTGGATAAGAAAAATAACAGAATGGGTCCCTTGATATTGCAAACAAAGCAGGGAAGCGAGTAGAAGGCGGTGGATTGACGGGCTAAAAAAAATTGCGGGAATAGACGGACATAAAACTACCATAAATAGGCGAGAGTGGAAGGACAAGTCTGAGGCTTTTGTACTCCAGTAGACATGATGATGATGATGATGATATATATATATATATATATATATATATATATATATATATATATATATATATGTGTTTGTATATATATATATATATATATATATATATGTATGTATATATATATGTATGTATATATATATATATATATATATATATATATATATATATTATATATATATACATATATATATATATATATATATATATATATATGTGTGTGTGTGTGTGTGTTTGTGTGTGTGTGTGTGTGTGTGCGTATTTTCATCTCACGTTGGGATCGAACCGTATTCTTTTCCAGCCACCAGGGTCTCTCATTGGTACGTAAGACAGTGGTTTCACCAGGTAAATCCGACTTCTTTTAGTCTGTCGTTGTAAAATTATTGCATATACAAGTGTTCATTTTGATAAATTTTATTGTGACCCTGATATTTTTTTACGTAAACTTGATAAGTTCTTGTTAATATCAAATTGTTTAATCATATGGTGTTTTGAATGCCACCGTTTCATTGTATTCATTGGCCTCTTTGTCAAATGGTCAAACAGGTTCGAGTGATTGACTTAAGACTTACAATCATTCATTTATTCATTCAATCATCCATGCTTTGTCGTTCTCATTGTAAATTGGTGCAATAAGAGCTGTGAAAATACAACTGTTAAGAAGCTTATGTTATTACACATGTAAATCAATGATTTTGAGAAGTTTCACTTTGTAGAGTGAAAATGGCAATATTTATTTTTTCCAAATGATAGATTCGATCCAAGTAATTGTAAAACAGCTGAATTTAAGCATGAAAACATACGGTAAGATTGTCAGATTAAACAAATATAAGACTTGAAATCTTTATAGATAAAATATATTAAGAGCATATAGGGTTGTAGTAGGCTGTTCTGAACGTCCCTGCCTATCGTTCTGTTGGACGGTAATTCGAGACCCACTCAAGCTCGATGGTTTCTAGTAGTGTCTGCAACTTCCCCATCCTTGTGAGCTAGGGATGGGCGTTTCGGGAGAGCCATTTCCTGGCCCTCCATAGTCCTAGCTTGGGTTCTGATCATATGTCTGCTATATATGGTCAGTCTATAGGATATTACCCTCTCCTTTGCCTCTACCAATCCTGAACGACCTTTAAAAAAAACGGGGGCCCGGGTGTCACAGATCTGGTAACGTCAAGATCTGAAAAAGTGTATAGGTCATACTGATGAAATGAATGAAAAACTGCTTTCAAGTAGGTGATTTCTCAAGTCTGAAATGATACCACGCTGTCCGGGTAAATGTGTAGCTTATCGCTACACATCTATTGACTAGGGTCCTTCGAGGCATGCTAAGTTACTATCCTGACTTGAGAAGGGGTTATTGCGTTTTAAACAGCTGAATGGATAGAGGGATTAGAAATAAACAAGAAGTTACCAAACTTGGCATTATTTTTACTTACTTGTTTTCCCTAATTATTATGATGTCATACCATGTTTAGCCATACAGTAGTTCTGAGGAGGGTCTTACTGAATAGAATGATACATTTAAATTGAAAATCATGTTTAAGTTAAAATTCTTAGTTGTTATATTATTTGCGTTGTCCGTTGTTCTTTTAAATATAAGGTGATAGTTGATGATTTTAGACCTGAAGTGAATGTTTCTATGCCGGATATTCACTTGTTGGTATTTGTATGCTTGAAGCATTTCTACCACGGATATGTGTGTACTTGAAGCTAATATTCCTATTAGGCTTGTATACCTAACCAAACAATTGCTTCTCTTTTGGATATTTTAAATATTCTATTTCATGAACATAACATATAATTTATTCTCAAATGCATTTTGTAAAGTATAATTTGCTTGAATACTCACTATAAATAATCATTTTTTTATTCTCCACGCTAAAATACATTCATGGCAAAACTATAGATCCGCTTTTTCATTGCATATTATTTTTTAAGAAATCGTTCCTCAAGCTATAAATTATGATATGCATGCCGCTTCAATGTAAATATTTTGACCATAAGATTATCTCCCTTGCAATTTATAGCCTGTCTGGGATGCTTATGTTTCTGGGTAAAAAGGGAATATGGATATCAGTGAGAATAACTGGACGACTTGAAGTTTCTCGGCTGAGGTTGGGGGTCAGTGATTGGAGATCAAGGAGAAAGGGAATCAGTAGAAGGGAAAGTAGCGAAAAAAAAGTAAAACATTTTCCGCGAGAAGTAAAATGGGTGAATATTCAACTTCTAATTCTGTGGACATATGAAACGAGGAATATATTCAGTAAAGTTAACATGGAATCGAAAGGTACAATTTTTTTATTTAACGCAATTAATGCTAATGGAATTTAATGAAATTTTCAATGGAGTTATAATAAAATATACTTATATGGAATTCATAAGCTGTTTTGTGTATTGTTATTGTTTCCATGTTTTAAATAGTTTTATAAGAGCTAGTTTACTAAATACTTTGATAAACGTTAGGTGGTGTTTTGTTCAAAGGGCACAAGATGAAGATATATGGACAAATTAAACGTCCAAAGCACCGTCAAAGTAAGACTTGTGTCGAGTGATGATAATAAATAAATGGATACTTCAGATTTATGAATTGTATTTATTGATTCTTCTGTTTTTAGCTCATTCGATAAATTTCGATAGATTTCTTTATTTCTTTTTCTCAAGTAAAAATTTTATTTCTATATTGTAATAAAGTTTTCAATATCTGACCCTCCCCCTTTTTTTTCATCTCATCACGAAATTCAAACATTCTTTTTACATCAGTCAAAAGTTGCTAGCGTAACATGTGATTGACTCTTTATCATGGAAAATTTAAAGAAAAAAAAAAGGGTTGAGGCATTTCATGTTTTGCAGATAGACTGGTTTCAGGGCTTTCAGGAAGAGAAAGAGAATAAAATCTAAGTGAAAGGTACATTCAACTATTTATCTGTATTTTTATTCATGTATTTCTATTTCTTCAACTGTGCGAGTATCTGACGGGATAGTTTTATGTACCTCAAGATAGAGACTAAAAGCCAAATTACTGTCACGGTAAAGATGGAAGGTTATAAAATCTTTTTGAGTCGCTGTGTTGTTATACATTCACTATTAACCTACAAAAATTAGTCAGTTCTGATAACTCTAGTATCATATTTTCACTGAATTATATCTGGGATGATTATTCCCGGCTTTGATAGATTATATTATATAATTTTGAATATCGGTAATGATTAAGCTGATGTAGATCTCCCCCCCCCCCACAAGGAAAATACAAATCAATAGTTACATGGAAAAGGAGTTAACTTGTAAAATATTTACTGGCATTGCTAAGAATAGGTTATCGTTTCTATCCCATACAAAGATATATATCTATCTATCTATCTATCTATATATATATATATATATATATATATATATATATATATATATATATATATATATATATATACATACACACACACATATATATACATATATATATATATACATACATACATACACACACATATATATATATATATATGTAAATATATAATGGATATATATATATTTATATATAAATGTATATATATGTTATATATATATATATATATATATATATATATATATATGTATATATATATATATATATATATATATATATATATATATATATATATATATATATATATATATATATGTATATATATATATCTTGTCGCAAGTCAAGGTCAAAGTCCTATTGGGAAGAAGACGGGCAGAAACAAGATGAAATAATGAAATATACAGTATGCTTTAACAGTTCAGCAATTACCTCTTCAACTTTCGGATTGGACCTGTAAAGCATTTTTAATTTCATATTTTATATATATCAGAAAGAGATTACATTTATGAATTATACTTGGAAACCTGACAGTTGGGGTTATTAATTTGATTAAGTATTAGTCAAGGTTTTTTCGCATATAACAGGCTTTTTCTTTCTTTGAATTCCAAAGAGATAGGAAAACTGTACATAATTTTCTAGTTAAAAGGAGAGCATCGTTAAAAGGTCAATGCAAGAAACACTGATGACTGTAGAACGCTTAGATATAAATTATTATTATTATTATTATTATTATTATTATTATTATTATTACTAGCCAGGCTACAGCCCTAGTTGGAAAATCAAGATGATATAAGCCCAAGGCCTCCTACAGGGAAAATAGCCCAGTGAGGAAAGGCAATAAGGAAATAAGTAAATGATATAAGAAGTAATGAAAATTAAAACAACATATTTTTAAAACATTAAAACAGATATTAGATATGTAAACTTTAAAAGGACTTATGTAAGCCTATTCAACATAAAAAATTTGGCTTATGTGTCGGTTAGATAGAGTCGCGTCCTTATTTGTATCTTGACCTTGTTTTTTTATACATATATATATATATATATATATATATATATATATATATATATGTATATATATATATATATATATATATATATATATATATATATATATATATATATATATATATATATATATATTTTAATGCAACTGAACTTCTCGGATGCAAGTAAATCCTGATCTTGGTTGTGTAATTTTAGTATATCAAACTTTTGCAAAGACGGAGTCACCCGTGGAAGGCTAATATTCAAAGTGCATCTCTTTGTTCGTAAGTTTCGGACCTTATAATGAGCCTTGGCTTTGGCAGGTGGAGAGAAATGTGATCTAGATTTTGATTCATAATAACGGTTATACTTTATTTAAAGGGATAGTGTATTGTGTGAAAAAGCAATTCAGTGGTTAGATTAAGGTAAATTTTGGTTTGGTAAAGATATGAAGTTGAAAAGCTTTAGAGGGCATTTTTTGAAGTCTGAAAGACTATATGAAACATGGAAATAATAAGTACCGTAGAAGAAATAGCCATCGCTGTCGATTTTTTTTTTTTTATCATAAGTATTTTTACAGTATAAGCTTTAAAAAAATGTTGAATACCTAAGTAATATATTCATCTGGAATGAAGCGATATATCTTAAAGCAAGATGAAAATCATAACTGAATGTCTGAAGAGAATGTGATTGATTCCGTTATAAAATTACTTTTCCTTCTGTCCGCCAGTGCTTATAAAATCTCGGATGCGGAGAAACTACAGTAGAAGTCCCACGCGCGCACTGGCCATCTTCTGCCCTGATTTCCATCAAGGGATTTGAAGAAGAGGCGAGAGAGATAAAAAGCAATGACCTAAGTCGTGATTTTTTAAGGAAATATCAGTTGGATCGGCGGTAGAGACACACGACCTGCTTGAACTTTCCTCCCGGGCTTATCTCCTCCCACCCCCTTCCCCCTCCTCTCTACCGGCCTGGAAAACTGCTTCCCCTTTCACTTAGACAATCATACATCCAATCATATTCATATCAATCATCTCTCTTCAGCTAAAACATTTCTTCACCTTTTTGTTTGCTTTTATTTCTATTCACTAACCAGTGTCTCGCTTGGCTTTCTTTGCCTGACGTTGTCAGAACAGGTTTCATGAGAGACCTCCCTTAGAATCTGCCATATTCTGCATTTTATTCGTAAACAGTATAATGTGTATTTTAATTGCTATATTTCTCCTTCGTATATTTAATCTATGAGTATTTTGCAAGTATGACTATTAGGATTTCCAAAGACGTATTTAATTAACACTGAACGATAATGACTGTATGCTTGTTTTTTTTAACCAATTCAGTTGCTTTAATTAATATTCTATTTATTTAAAAGCAAAAACCGATAATCAGAGAAAATTCCCCGAGCTTCTTAATAACATTGATCCACATATCAGTTTTTGGTCGCATATTCGGGATACTTTGTAGCAGACTAAATTTTGATTTCTCATTAATCAGAACTGCAGAGAAGAATGATATTAAACCGCAATGTTTTACAATCCATTCACATTATGAAATTACAAGATATTTCCATTATCAATAATTTAATTAGTTCTCTCTCTCTCTCTCTCTCTCTCTCTCTCTCTCTCTCTCTCTCTCTCTCTCTCTCTCTCTCTCTCGTGACCTTTGTTGTACATATCTATTTTATAATAATGTAATTTTGGTATAAAAGTAACAAGTACAGTACAACATTTTATTGAAAACCCTTAAAGAATATAAATCATAGAAAATACAATAAATAAGTTTATTTATGCCTTTTGATATTGGTGATAATAGAGTTAAGTTATATTACTTTTTATCAAATCTAAAGAATTCATCCAACAGCCTTTCATTTTTAAAAAAAAATTTTCATTCACATACGAAGGTCAACAGAATGCCCTTGACTTCCTCAGGTAATAATAAGTGTTGTGTAAGCCTGAAGAAAACAATAGTCTTCGGGTTTTGATGGAAGAGGAGAAGGTTGTAGTGATCAGAAAAAAATAAATAGATTTCCATAAATTAAGGGAAGTGGTTATCCGGTTATTATTTTAGTTAGCTTTCGTGATTACTGCTTTAGAGATGGTGACCGGATGGATCCTATGCTCTCTTCTCTATTTCAAGAGCTATCAAACGGTGATTTTTTTTTGGATAACTCGCATATTGTATATACTGTATGGATATATGTATATACATTATTTATTATTATTATCAGTCGTTGCGAGTCAAATGCAAGACAAAGGCCTCAGACAGGACTTTCCACCCTCTTCTGTTTATGGTCTTTATATCATAGAAAGACCATATATTTATATGTATATATATATACATATATATATGTATATATTTATATATACATATATATATATTTATATATATATATATATATATATATATATATATATATATATATATATATATATATAAAGAGAGAGAGAGAGAGAGAGAGAGAGAGAGAGAGAGAGAGAGAGAGAGAGAGAGAGAGAGAGAGAGAGAGAGTGTTTCGTCACGAAATAATTTGGTGCCTTTTCTATTACATTTAGACGTTAAGCCAAGCTACAATTTTAAATATAATTCACTCTACCTTTGACTACTGATTGAATGGTTAGTTATACAGATAGACAATGCTGTATCCCTTCTAGATGGTAGAATGGATAAATCAATGTCTCTGTATCTAACCTTTAGGCATATGGTCTATTGCAGGTCAGGACAGATTCACTTATATTATATACAGGTACTTCCATTTTATTGTAAGTTATTCCAACCGTGAATGTTAAGAGATCTTTGGGGTGTAGTATTTGAATGTAATTATATCTATTTATTTGAATATATATGTGTATATATACAGTATATATATAAATAATATATATATATATATATTATATATATACTGTATATATATATATATAAATATATATGTATATATATAGTATATATATATATATATATATATGTGTGTGTGTATATATATATATATATATATATATATATATATATATATATGTGTGTGTGTGTGTGTGTGAGTGCGTGTCAGTGTATGTGTCTGGTGGGTAACTGTATGTGTATATACATACATTTTATTCCCCTATTCCCCTTTTTAAGTTGACGTTTGGGTGTCAAACATTCTTCAGTTACCAGACCCATGAACATTAATTTTGACCCACGCAGAAGTGGGCTTAAATTCACTGGTGCATCCAAAAGTCTAGCAAACGTGACCTAAGTCTCCACATTTAGCCTCAATATCTTCATTGCTGACGGCTCCTTATGCAAGGAGGATTATGGGGTGGTCTTAACTGTTCTCAAATGTATGGTTAATTACTATCACAAATGCACACATATATACACACACGCACACACAGACATGCACACACACACACACACACACACACACACATATATATATATATATATATATATATATATATATATATACTGTGTATATATGTATATATATGTATATATATATATATATATATAAGTGTTGTGTGTGTAATCTACCTTTAAATGGATACATAGATAACAGGTGTGCGTGTGTATGCATCCATGTTCTCTATGTATCCATTTAAAGGTAGATTTGTGAGTAAAATTTTGGTATCCTTTGATCGATTGTAGCTATTCCGTCGCCATAAATCTACAACTAACATGGTTACGTTTGTCCCAGGGGTGTGGAAAGGCTGGGTTTATGTGGAATCTATTAAAGCCAACTCGGGCTCCACGCAGAAGAAATATATAGTAAAATCAATATATATATATATATATATATATATATATATATATATATATATATATATATATATATATATATATATATATATATATATATATATATATATATATACATACATACATACATATACACACACGAAAGTTATTTCTCTCCTTAAATTACTTATTGATCTGTTACCTAAAGATCAGTGATAAATTCAATGGCTTTTACGAAAATATTAATTTGATTATTATTAACATTATTCAATACCGTTTGTGCACCACAAGTATTCCTATCAAAAACATTTTATTTTTCCATACCTAATTGGATTTGATAAGTTTTCAGTGTTATTAGTTGAGACAGTTTAAAGAAGGAAATACCATATAAAATTATTCGAAATGCTCTTATGCGTTTGTATTTAGTTCAGACTATACAACAATTGTTTTAACTATTTACAGTTTGCAGCATCCAACGGTTAATAGTAGTATTTTATATTTATTTAATAATGATAAAAGACAGTTTTTGCCTGATGTTGTCAATCTAGAAATATATAGTAAATCACTTAAACCTTATTTATACGTTTTTATATAGTATGTGTACATGGATTAATATATTTTTTGTAACACTTACTTTTAATTAACTGAAACATGCTATGTTGTCCTACAGTACTATTCTTTGTAATGCATTAGGCTATACTACTATTAGCATCATAAAAATGTCGATAGTGATCCAGATTTTAATATATACTTTATGATGAAATAATTATGTTTACCAGAATTGGTAATTTTTATTAGAAATTCATCGCCGTCTTATATTTTGAAGTTTCCAAAGAAGCGATTCTTTAAACCAAAAACTTATTTTACCATGGTTGAAAACATCAGCCCTTGGGTGCATCAAGCATTGCTATTTAATGTGTATTGTAAAGAGAAGAAATGCCTCGAAACGTAATTATGTTTTGAAATTATAGGGAAAGTTTTGACTTTCTAGAAATATGTTAATGTTCGGTTGGGGAGCCGTTTCAGCAAAACTGAAATATTTGATGTAGAATTTTTTACAGGAAAGGAAAATATATGTTAATTTAGCTTTTTTTGGGTAGCGACGGTAGGCTATCACTAACGCCATCAGGAAATCGGATACGATAAAAATATTTACTGTAGAGATTGCGAGTTACGCTGTTTTTAGAGATTACTTTGCTTGGAGAAATAAGGATACTGTATCTCTCTCTCTCTCTCTCTCTCTCTCTCTCTCTCTCTCTCTCTCTCTCTCTCTCTCTCTCTCTCTCTGGAAAGGAAAAGATTTTAAAACTTCCACTAAGCTAATACACTTAATGGCTCATATGTGATTTTCAGAACATTATTCGCTTATCGAAAGAATAAGTACCGCAATTCTTCAATTTTAGTTTTATTTAGTCCCACCAACAAAGCTGAAAGGAACGAACATTAGTCACATTTGGTAAAAATGTTCATTAGGTGACTCTTACCAAATATCTAACGTTTGGTTGGGATCAATGAATGTGTGGCGGTTTGTCTTCCTTGTCACTCATCATGTCAACGTCCAGCCAAACAGTTACTGTACTTAAAGGAAGAAAACGGTGAATAGTTAGGGAAAACTAAAGAAATTTGATTAATTTGTTTGTACATGTTTACGTAGCCGTTGATTGCTGCGTTAACTAATTTGGCACCCGCATGCTCTTCTTGTGTTATTACAGATGCATTTCCATGAGTTCACACTCGGAAATTATCATAAAATAATCTTTGGAAATATCTTGATTCCTCTTTAATCTTGCTTTTCATGGTGACTATATTATTATTATTATTATTATTATTATTATTGTTGTTGTTGTTGTTGTTGTTGTTGTTAATGTTGTTGTTGTTGTTGTTGTTATTTTTATTATTAATATTACTTGTTAAGTTACCACCCAGGTTGGAAAAGCAAGGGCTCCAATTGGTAAAAAAGCCTAATGAGGAAGTGAAATAAGGAAATAAACTGCAAGAGAAGTTAAAGAACAATAACAACAATGAAATACATTTTTCATGTATAGACTATAAAAACTTCAAAATAACAAGAGGAAGAGAAATAAGATAAAATAGTGTGCTCGAGTGTATCCTCAAGCAAGATAACTCTACCCCAAGACAGTGGAAGACCATGGTACAGAGGCTATTGCACTACGTAACATTAAAGAACAATGGTTTGATTTTTGAGTTTACAAAATTATTCTTGTTGATTATAAATTACTTGGGCGTTATATATACTTGAGAAGGATAAGAAGCAAATATTCTCAATTACTTGCAATTAATGCCACATTAACATCAAATAGTTAAATTATGTTTAATTAATGTCATCCAACTACTGAATTTAATGTTAAAACGAAAATCTTTAAGAATACCTCTGCTTTAGTTTAAAAGGCTCGAAAGATTTGTCATTTATTCTCCGTTTATCGCTATCGTGTGTGATTTGACTGCTTCTACGTTGAACATTTATGAACGATTACTGCCAGGTAAACCTGGTTGGCAGTAGTGGGTGGCCAGCCTTTTATATTAGGGTTAGAAACCCAATCCAGTTCAAAAGGGAATAATGACCTTTGTTTCTTTTGATTTAGTTAGTCTGTATATGAACGTGTTGATTAAACTTTCACTTCATTAGGGGACGAGTTATCTTTAATTAAAAAACCATATAGGAGCAGTTTAATGCCTTGACATTAAGTATCACTCTCTCTCTCTCTCTCTCTCTCTCTCTCTCTCTCTCTCTCTCTCTCTCTCTCTCTCTCTCTCTCTCTCTCAGTGTGGCAATTTCTTTACATACAAGATAGGAAATACATGGAATAGACTTCCAGCTGATGTAGTAAACAGTAACACGGTAAATGAGTTCAAGAATAAGTTAGACAAGATCATAAAAACTCTCAAAGTGTTTGAAGTGAATCGCTGTACCCAAGACCAAATGAAGTCTCCGCGGGTGGACTAAAAAGTCTTTGAGATATTCAAAATCCATATAACTCCTTGTATCTCTCTCTTAGTAATTTAAGTTCTTAATTTTCTTACGTACATAATTTTCTTTATACATGAATATTGTTGGTATTTTGTATTTGCGTATAATTTACATACATAAATACATTTACGGCCGATTTCCTAAGGACACGAAACCGAAATTAATAGAAAGATAAGCATGGGATGGAAAAATTTTGGCAAACAAAATGAGAGTATGAAAATTAAAATGAAGCTGAACATTTAATCAGATTGTCCTACAAGTATTACCTATGCATCAGAAACTTGGAGCCTCACTAAAGCCGTAGAACATAAGCCAGTTACAACCGAAAGAGCTATTTAAAGAATAATGATGGGAATAAAAAAAAAAAAAAAAAAAAACAGCAACACGGATACGAGTGGAAACTAAAGTAGAGGATATTCTAACAAGTAAGAAAGATAT
>NC_090725.1:230713258-230715758 GCF_036898095.1 Palaemon carinicauda | reverse complement strand
TACAACTACAAGATCGACAGGAAGCTCTTCGGAACACCTTCGTCTACAGCTGGTTTTGGTGGTTGCTGCAGAAGTTGTCGAGCTTTGAAGAACATAATGTACGCGCCTTGAATGATCCTTTGCTTGAGCTTTTGCAACGATGTCCTATAATTGGAGACTTGGAAATAAGAACGGAGACAGAATGGTTCAACTAAACGGTGAGTGACGTGTGGTTCTTTAATAGGATAGTCCCAAAATTCGACATTGAAGAAAGGACATATCCAGATCGAATTGGTAAATATGTTGTGTTGCTTATCGTTTACTTTAGCGTGATGAAATGCGGAGAAAATTTATTGCATTCCTGTCTCTACCCATCACTCCGATGGACTAAGACATGGATGCCATCGATTTCTCTGAGGAATCTGACGAACTGAAGACACATGGCACTGAAATCTCTCTTGAAATCTAGAAGGAAACTGACGAACTAAAAAAGAATACGATGAAATCTCGAAGGAAATTGACGAACTAATGAAAGTGGAATATGAAATATACATGGAAACCGAAAAACTAAAGATCTTGAAAAACTAGAACAGACAGAAGAGAACAGCAGCGAAGAGCCTTTAAAGTTTAAACGAACACGTAAAATAGCCTTTAATGCTAGAGGTAAATCACCTTAAAATAGAGATAAAAAAAGCCCCTAATGCGAGAAATAAGGCACCTCAAATTAGAGGTAACAAAAATCCTTAATGCTAGATATAAGGCACCTCAAAATAGAGGTAAAAAACCCTTAATGCTAGAAATAGGGCAGATAAAAATAGAGGTAAAAAACCCCTAATGCTATAAATAAGGCACCTAAAAATAGAGGTCAAAGGGCCTCTAATGCTAGAAGTTATGCATCTCAAAATCGAGGTCGAATAGCTCCTAATGCTATACATAATGCACCTAAAAATAGATGACAAAGTGCCCCTAATGCTACAAGTAATGCACCTCAAAATCGAGGTCACAAAGCCACTAATGCTATATATAAGGATCCTAAAAATCGAGGTAAAAAACCCCTAATGCTATAAATAAGGCATCTAAAAATAGAGGTCAAAGAGCATCTAATGCTAGAAGTAATGCACCTCAAAATTGAGGTCAAAAAGCCCCCAATGCAATATATAAGGCTCCTAAAAGAAGAGGTCAAAAAGCCCCTAATGCTATAAATAAGGCACCTGAAAAGAGATGTCAAAGAGCCTCTAATGCTAGAAGTAATGAACCTCAAAATCGAGGTCAATAAGCCCCTAATGCTATGAATAAGGCACCTAAAAATAGAGGTCAAAGAGCCTCTAATGCTACAAATAATGCACCTCAAAATCAAGGTAAAAAAGCCCCTAATGCTATAAATAAGGCCCCTAAAAAGCGAGGTCAAAGAGCCTCTAATGCTAGAAGTAATGCAACTCAAAATCAAGGTAAAAAAGCCCTTAACGCTATAAATAAGGCACCTAAAAATAAAGGTCAAAGAGCCTCTAATGCTAAAAGTAATGCACCTCAAAATCGAGGTAAAAAGCCCCAATGCTATAAATAAGCCACTAAAGCTAAAGTTAAGGCACCTAAAAACAGAGGTAAAATAGATCCTAATGCTAGAGATAAGGCACCTCAAAATATAGGTAAAAGGATCCCCTAATACTAGAGATAAGGCACCTGGCACCTCAAAATCAGAGGTCAAAAAGCCCCTAATGCTAGAGATAAGGCACCATAAAATAGAGGTCATAAAGTCCCTAACGCTAGAGATAAGTCACCTCAAAACAGAGGTCAAAAAGCCCCTAATGTTAGAGATAGGGCACCTAAAAATAGAGGTAAAAATGCCCCTAATGCTAGAAACAAGGCACCTTAAAATAAAGGTAAAAAAGCCCCTAATGCTAGAGATAAGGCACCTTAAAATCTTCTTCTTCTTCTTCTTTGTCTGCATCTTTTCCCACTTCTATGTGGGGTCGATGTTGCTGGTCAGCTTTCTCCATCTACCTCTGTCCCACACTTCATCACCGGTTAATCCCTTTGATCAAAGGTCATCTTTGATACAGTCTATCCATCTTCGCTTTGGTCTCCCTATCCTTTTCGTTCCCTGTACCTCCATTTCCATCACTCTCTTCCCAATATACTGTTCATCTCTTCTCATGACTTGACCATACCACCTCAGTCTACTTTCTTGGATCTTATCTGATAGTTTTCTAACTCCTGTGGTACCCCTAATTACCTCATTCCGTATCTTATCTCTTCTTGTCATCCCACACATCCATCTCAACATTCTCATCTCTGCCACATCCAGTTTCTTCTCTTCTGTCTTCTTTATTGCCCACGTCTCCGCTCCATACATCATTGCCGGTCTCACAATGGTCCTGTGTACTTTACCTTTCAAGTTAACCCCTATTTTCTTGTCACATAGTACTCCACGCACTTTTTTCTAAATCTTCCATCCTGCTTGTATTCTGTGGTTTATTTCTGCCCCCAGATCACTATCCTCTGCAACTGTTGATCCTAAATA
>NC_090725.1:230688258-230703258 GCF_036898095.1 Palaemon carinicauda | reverse complement strand
TATGGGGAGAAACTCCCGTGTAAGTTGGAGTCACTCATACACTACCTTCAGTGTTTACTTCTTTTAGTTTCGTACTGGCTTGACAAAAACGGTAATAATATTAGTGTTAGTGGACATCCAGTCTTGGCGAGTCGGTGAACCGTGACCGTGTAGACTCCATAAAAGCTCCAACAATTATCTGGCTTAGAGACCAACTCGGTGACTGATAGAAGAAGTGGTTGGCATCATGATCAGATGACATTGTTTTTTGTTTCTTTTTGTGGCCAATTGCCTAATTTGTCGCCAACAACTATCAACCAGTTGGCATCTAATCGAAACTGGTATCATCCGTAGTTTCCCACTACCTATTTTAACTAATTCTAGCTTAAGGTAAATCGCAGATGGTCGCCGACCTTGTCATATACTCATCCACTGTTTGTCAGCAACTACTCGCAACCAGTTGCAGACTAGTTTCTTATTGCCTATGACTACCAGGAAACTTGTAATCGTTACCTGCTATTATCAAGTAAGGGCCACGTGTCTTCCCACCCCATCAGCAGTCACTGAAGACTGGGGTATCCGTCCGTTATAGCAGAGTGAATAAAGTAAAATTATTACATATATCTTTTGTGGTGAGGGTCCGGGAATTTCAGCCGATATCAATCGACTTTTATCAAAAAATCAGTTTTTATTCGTGTATTTTACCAAGTTTACTAAACGATTTATTAACCTGAAAATCTTTCTAAAAGTAGGAGGGGCATCAGCACACACCAATCATAATTGTTTAATCTATAAATAATGTATAATCATAAGTAATTTTCACAAAGATTTTCTCCCTCTCTCTCTCTCTCTCTCTCTCTCTCTCTCTCTCTCTCTCTCTCTCTCTCTCTCTCTCTCTATACACACACAGTATATATATATATATATATATATATATATATATATATATATATATATATATATATATATATATACATATATATTATATATATATATATATATATGTGTGTATATATATTATATATATAACAATACTCTCTCTCTCTCTCTCTCTCTCTCTCTCTCTCTCTCTCTCTCAGTAGTCACTGACGGGTCACATTTAATCACTTGTTTGTCTGCGACGCATGCTAAGAGCAGATGCTAATCCATCAATAAAAATCAACAACATTAGAATAGGTTTAGGCAATCTGCTACTAATCGTTCGCACCTGGAGGCCAATCAGAGAATACACGTAAGACTTATTCCCTGGAAAATCATATAGACGTTCTTTTTTTTTTCTTTTTTTAGAAATCTCCAAACAGGTTAGATAAAGAGGGTCCAACGAATAGGAGTAAATGTTTAAAGATTGTTCAGGAGCGACAGAGGTAAGGGACAGGGAGCTTTTTAACATCTGGAGACTAAGTAGGTATGAATGTGATCAAAATTCCTCTTAAACCAAATTATAACCAAGAAGAAGAAGGCAATGTGTACTGATATCTCAGCTAATAGAAATATACCCCGAAATCAATCTTGGGTGGCTTGAACTCAAGACCTACAGATTGAGAGTCACTGACAAGCGAAAGATGGACCACGTTTTAAACAACATTCCTAATTGAACTATATAATTTATGTAAGACAAAATTGAATAAACCCGAACACTAAAAAATTTTTGTAAGTGAGGACTCCCATTTGATAAAAAAAATAAAATCGTAAAATCAAGTATCATAGGCGACAGATAATATTGGGAGATACTGCGTCACGAGATGTTTGGTGGGGAGAGGTGAGTATAGAATTTAACATTACACCTTCCCTGAACATACAAAAGGTGATTCGGGACTATTTGTAAGATTTGGTATACTTGACATTGGTGTGGCATTGTTTTATTAAATAACTTAACCTGTCAATCTTTGCATAGTTTTCGTATTTATTTTGTTGTTCCTGTGACCATGTAGTCCTACAAGGTGTGGTACAGTATTAGCGGGAATATTATATATGTTGCGTTTAACCAGCAGTATTGATTGTAACAGGTGTGGTTATTGTGCCGTAATATGAATAATACGGTTGACATTGGCTTTATGGCGCGTCTGAAATGATGTAGTTTTAATGGTAATGATTTCAGCATATATGATTGATATTGTGTGAAGTTTCTAAATCATTGACATATATATTCATGTAGTGGCACTGAGTTTGTTTTTCATGTACTAACGTTTACCTTGTTATTTATATCAAGTGGTCATCTGATAAGCCACATGTTTGCATAATTCTCTACGTTACAGATAGGCCTAACTATGGCAGATAATAAAAAAAAAAATAAAAAAAATATCGAGCAAAGGGAACGTCGGTAGGCTTAAGCAGGGGTGATTATACTTTTTATTCATGATTACTGTTTGTTTTTTAATGAACGTCGGTGCCAGAAAATATCATGTAAGCATATCTCTTCAATTAATTCATTTATTAAAATTAATTGATTTATTATGTTAGATTTTTTATAAAGACCGTAAAAAGTTTTAAATATTGTACTTATATAACGATAATGACAATAATTTTAAAGAATAACTTAGTTTCATTTTTTCAGTTCCATTTGGCTGTTTGCCTGAAATATGTTGCGGGGGTTTCATTAAGGTGAAACTTAAAAAAAAAAAAAAAAAAAAAAAAAAATAGAAAAAAATATTCGAGGTTGGAATCCCGTCCTTTGTTCGAGGAGAGTATTATAGGGGTTTATGGAGGTGGGGGGAGGTTGGGGAGGAGACAGGGAGAGTTGGGTTGATGTGGAATAGGGCTATGTGACTGGGGCACCTTGAGCAGGTCACCAACCTTAAGGATAGGCCGCTTTCTGTTGCTCTCTTAAAACTGACATCCGTTCCTTCACCTCCTCCCCAACACTTCCTCATTTTCCTCTTTTACGTCTTCCTTAACATCTCTTCCTTCTTTTTATATTTGTCTTTCTTTATTCTCCCCTTCACTTCTCATTTTTTATTCGACTTTGTATTTTCCTTAACATGGTATCAATCGTCATCCTTACATAATTCTTTTCTATTTCTTTAGCAATTCCCCTTTCCCCACTTTTCTCCGCCGCCATTTTTTTCCAAGATTCGTATTTTCTTATTCCCCTATCTCTTCATCTCTCTTTTCCTCGTACAGATTTTGTTTTGTATATTTATGTTTATATATTTCTATTTACATGACTCTCTGTCCATCCGGAAAAGTCTTAAGATTTTCTAGTACAATGTGATTTGTATATATTTAAAGATCATAACTTTTTAAAAGTGTAGAAACGACCAGCATCACTATTGAGTTGGAATGGGATTTTATTATGTTTTGGGGATTCCAACTATTTTTAATTTCTGACTCGTCAGGTATCAGTAGTCGCAGAGATATAAATCACCTTGCATGACTAACATTGATGGGGAACTGCAATGGGAAGCCGGTGGATTTTTTTTTCTTCATAAGTTAATAGTAAAACTAGGGAAATATGGGGATTCAGCCCAACCTAACCTAATTTTATAGGGTTCTTCCTAACTTAACTTGACTGTTCAGGGATGCATTATAACATAACCGGATTTTTCAGGAATACATTATAACCTAAACCTCCCTAACATAACCTGATTTTTCAGGGATTCATTGTAACCTAACCCTGTATAAAATAACCAGATTGTTGTATACATTATATGTTCACCCTTCCTAATCCAATATTTATTTCAGGGATGCATTATAACCTAATCCAATTTTCAGGGTACATTATAACCTAACCCTCCCTAACATAACCTAATTTTCAGGGTTGCACGATAACATAACCCTCCGTAGCATAACTTAAGTTTTCAAGGAGGCATTATAACCTAACCCGGCCTAATTTTTTATTCAGAATCCTAATCTGCGTAGGAGGAAGCCCTGTAACCATATCATTTCAGAAAAAATGAATAAACTTTCAATATATGTCTGTGTCTTAGGCATATTGTCCACAAATTACCAGAATTTGAAGTCTCATATGTATCCTCCGCTTTAACCACATCTGATTTTATGAATTTGTCCAATTAGTAAATTCTGAAAAGGCATTAAAAAGTAGATTGTATGAGGGTACCAGCAAATATATCGGTAATGTTCTGAGAATTTTCGTGATATTCAATTTGGAAATCTTGTTGTCATAATAGAAGCAAGTGTATTGAGCAGTCAGAGATTGTCACCATTTTACTAAAGTCTACGGACCAAGCTTTCCCGTTTTCATATGCTGGCCGTGAAGGAATATATTGCATAATAATAATAATAATAATAATAATAATAATAATCTCGATCCGGATCACCTCCATTTTTTTTTTTTTTTTTTATGTGCACAACACTTATCCGTTGTTAAATTTTGGTGAACATCAAGGCTGAAGTTTTGACGTAATCCTGCTAACAGAAATACAAACAGAAAAATGAATA
The DNA here is from genome assembly GCF_036898095.1 of Palaemon carinicauda. Classification (NCBI taxonomy): domain Eukaryota; kingdom Metazoa; phylum Arthropoda; class Malacostraca; order Decapoda; family Palaemonidae; genus Palaemon; species Palaemon carinicauda. The sequence goes on along the minus strand of NC_090725.1, from coordinate 230,698,881 downwards.
AACGCAGGCCATTTTATAACCTCCTTGGCAGAGGTAATTAAATCCAATATCCCGACCTGACTTTCTAAGTAATTAACTTTTTGTCATGACAGAACCAAGTTTACAAGTTTATTTAGTGGACAAAGAAGAGATGGAGCGGTGGGGACATGTATTCCATAAATGCATCTTTAATTTCTCAGCTACTTAATTTTTCTACTTAATTTCTCCCCATTCTTTAACATTCTTTATTCCTTCATCTGCTAATGTTTTCGGCTTTTTCCTCCTTGTTCTTTAATTTTCTTTATTACATTTTTTTGGGTGAGCTGATACTTATATAGAGGATTTAATGAAATATTTTCTCTTTTGAAGAAACGGCAAGTTAGTTTTTTTTTTATTTTAAGAGCTTTTTATTCAAAATAAAAAGATATATGTTTACTGGTATGAGAGAGAGAGAGAGAGAGAGAGAGAGAGAGAGAGAGAGAGAGAGAGAGAGAGAGAGAGAGAGAGATTCATTAGGTATACAGTACAACGTATCCTTCCCTCTATCTTCTCGAGGTCGTCGTTTTCAATTAAACATTGGTAGCTTTAGCATATTAGATATCTTGACAATGCACGTCGTTAAACTTGAAGGATAAATTAGATGTATCAGTGATAATCGTCATCTCTTGATAGATGTAAGTAAATGAAGGAACAATATAATTTTTAAATCGTTAGAAATCATTTGAGTGATTGACATGAAAGGCCACGATGTTTCAAAGGTAGTATATAATTTCTGGAAATCTTTGGAAATACTACGCATTTACTTATATTAAAACTATTTTTGTGGAAAGCGGTGCTTACTATTATAGCTGTATTGAAATTTGTCCTTATAAACTACTTGTTTTGATCCTTGGTAAAAAATGTCTTTATTCGTATTAAGAAATTTGTTTGGTGTATTTATTTTCATCATGCTCTGGTTTATTTCATATATTTTTACTGATCTTCAATACCATTCTAAATTTCTTTATCAGATATGCGACTACCTCTATTCCGGTACCTTTGAAAGAAAGCTTATATCAAATACAAGCACAAAAGACTACTTCACACTGAAGAGCTCTTTTAAAATAATTTTTTTTTTTTCACTGTAGAAAGTATGCTTTCTTATTCATTCCAGCCAAGTCACTAAGCGTTTGTCTGAATGTTTTATAAGTTTTGTTTGATAAATACAACATTAATTGATTTCAATACTTGGAAGCAAGTTTGCGGTGACCTTAGATTTCAAATTCAAGTTAATTTTCCCTTTGATGATAATTTCATTATGTTGCCATTTTATTGGAAAAATACCATTTGATGACTCGGCTATTCACCGGGATTCCCTAATCGGAAAGTGTTTTTAGATAACAACGTTATGAAAGCAGCTGTCAGGTCACTTGTAGAAAAATTAAGAAAATCAAATTGGGATTTTTTTTTTATTAATCAATATATTTTCTTATGTGCGTTGATTATCTCTCTCTCTCTCTCTCTCTCTCTCTCTCTCTCTCTCTCTCTCTCTCTCTCTCTCTCGGGGATAATAAGAAGGAAAAAACATTGAATCTCCGTAATATTTTTCTTACGAAAAATTATTCTAATTAATACTTTGTCTTAAAACAAATTACAATATATCAAGCTGCAAAATTTCAATGACTCCTGGCTGAGATAGATAGAATTGTGTTCGTTAAAAACATTCACACGAGAAAGAGTACAGCTTACTATTTTTTTGAGTCTATACCCTAAACATAAGCGATGATAGTCATCACTTTGCTTCATCTAGTTATAACGGAGAGATAGCCTTAAGCGATCCTAAAAAGATGCAAGTGACTCAGACACATTTCAACCCCTGCCAGTGAAGTTAGAAAAAGGTTGTTTTCCCCCGTGGCTCTCAGTCTGTGTTTGTGCATATTAGTATGTTATCTTAAGAAAGATGGAACGGGTCAGGATATACTGTACATGGGCAAAATCCTTCATTTAGGGAGCACCTTGAGATTATTTAGATTTTATTTAGATTTAACAGTGAATATACATTATTTAAATAAAAATATAGTACTCATCGTGAATATTACTGTGTACTTACTTATACGTAAATAACTGTTGGGGAGGGTACACCAAACGTGTATGAATTTCTTCATGCCTCAGGACCTGCCAGTTCACCACGATTTCTTTACGACTTCCCTTAATGAAAAATTATGCAAATGCGTAGGGCATAGACTCTGGTGTACACGGGTGTCTTTGTATCTTTGCTTGTTTCTTCTCAGCCTAACTAAGTCTTGCACGCTCTGATTATACTCTGATTCTGCTTGTATTTTGTTTTGTCTTACTTGTAGTCTTTCTTTCCTTCCTATTGTATGTTTTATAAATCATCTTGATATGGGCAATTCTGTTATTTTTTTTAATGAGGTGTTACTGCTCATTTATTTTGTCATTTGCTTTTGTGTCATACTGATAGTCTTATATATTAATATTTTAACAAGTAAATATACATACGTACATACATAGATACATACATACATATATATGTATGTATGTAAGTAATGTGCTTGGCTATATATGTATCTGAGTTGGATTTTTCATTTAATGTTATTTTTATTTGACGCCGTGTGGTTCATAATATGGCAAGATTATATTCTATGTATATCATTACTTATAATATTATTTTCTCACAATGGTTAAATTACGGCTACCGTCGTATATAAATGATGTTATCTCGATGAATAGTAAGAATTGCAATTTATATCTTATTGGCATTATTACATTAATTAGATATTTGATTACTCTTTCTGGTAGCATTGCATTCTGAAGATGAATTTAATTCGAAAATATATTTACGTATTTTCTGATATATTACTTTTTCTTACATTGTTCGACCGTAACAAAGATATTATCTTAAGTTCATAACCTTTATAACTAACGTACAAAATCGGTATGAAGACAGAATGGGAGGATTGCAAGGATAGAATGAAAGAAAAGCAAGGTACAAATGTACCTTGGCACTAGGAGGTAGATCTTAGTGAGATAAAGAAGCAAGGGAAGAAAGCAAAGAATGCAAGCTCAGGGGAAGAGACGAATATATTTGAAGGCAAGTTTTGTTCAGGGGGATAAGTAACAAATGTAGCGTCAGCAATGACTAGATTCAGTGTTCTATTGAAGCGATATATTATTTATATCTAGAGAGAACAGCAGGCCTGCCAAACCAAATTGGAGTCACTTATAGGAATGAATGTTCTAAGAAAGATTTTGGCCGGAGAATTTTTTTTAATTCATCCTTTATTTTTTTCCCAAAATGACAATGTCTCGTTGGGATGTAAGTTGCATTTCTGTAATGGCTATTTTTCTTGTTTTTCACTTGTCCTGCGAAACATAAATGAACGAAAAGGGCAATATTAAAAAGTAGTTATTATTCAATATTAGGCTAAGTAGGATGGTGCTAAATATCAAATGTGTACGATAATATCTAACACAAATGCATAATCGATATACCAACCATACTTTACAAGAACATTTATAGAATACAGAGAGAAGCATTTTGCTTACGTCCAGTTCTCAATGTATTTAAATAAAGACTCATCTGATATTTTTGTGTTAAAACGGTGTATTGGACGTGAGCAGTTCCTTCTCTTCGTGTACATTTATTTGTCAATCTTATTTTTATCTTGAATCTTTCAATCTGACGTGCCTCTGAAGACACTATATAATTTTACGAAGACTATTACTGTTCCTAGAATTTGATAAGCTCATAAGGTATCCTATTCAGCAACTTCATATGAGATAATATCAATCTCTAACTCTCTCTCTCTCTCTCTCTCTCTCTCTCTCTCTCTCTCTCTCTCTCTCTCTCTCTCATCAGTGCTCATTCTGCATAAATAGCCCTCAATTCTCGAAATGAGTTTCTGGGGAGGGGGGAAGGGAGAAGAGTAATAGGTGTAGGCTTATTCCCTAAAATCCATTATACTCCTACAGATCTAAGCAGTAAATTATTTACTTACTTCTTAGTAGTGAGCGTCCATTATTACGTCAAAAATGTGTACGATCTAAATTGGAGGGTCATGAAGAGAGGCAATCCACTGTTCACCCCACCACGGCGAAACAATTCATGATATTCTCTCTCTCTCTCTCTCTCTCTCTCTCTCTCTCTCTCTCTCTCTCTCTCTCTCTCTCTCTCTCTCTCTCTCTCTCTCTCTGCATATATGAATATATAATTTCTATAAGTAGAATTGACATCAAGTTTGATTACCGGATTACTTATTATTTATGTATAAACTCCACACACCATGAAGTATTATTATTGTTTTAATATACTCTATCCAAGTTTGTGATATTAGTTACTTCCTTATTTTGATTTATAGAATAATTTTTACAAGTATGTAATATTTTGTGAAGCCCTATCGCAAATACACGTTTATGAACACACACACATTTTATTATTAGCGTGTTGTTGTACATATTTTTTTTTACTCACGGGCAAAGACTACTTGTATTTTAGCATGCTTTTGTATATATTTGCTGTTGCATCACTTAACTATCTTATTTTGGTGTATTTCATTTGTACTTTTATTTTTATTTTCATCATGAGGTCATTTTGTTAATACTTCACGTACTAAAGCGAAATATACTGTATGACTGATTGTTTGTATGATTAATTGTCGTCACCATGCGGAGGTCAACAAACGAAATGGAAATAAAGGAAATTCTTAATTATATTTACATGTTAAACAGACTTCGCTAAGTTAAAAGTAATCTACACTGATAAAATTGCATATTAAACTTCATCCCTATTATTAGACGTCAACACGTTCCACTTTCAGAGAGCCAGATTTCCAACCAATTTTTTTTGTTCTTTTAAAGGACAGACAGTCCATCTCCTTGATGCCCTCGATGAAAACCGTGTTCTCATCGAAGACGCTTTTGATTAGGTACGAACAAGAAGAAGGTTTAGAAGACAAGACGAGGCCGGATACGTTCGATGAGAAAGAGGCGACTGTTATGTGGGACGGGGAGAAGGGCAGAAATATAATAGGGAAATAGGAGGTGAGGGGAAAGAGAATGAGAAGAGTAAAAAATATCAAAATAAAAATGAAGAAAGGAATGCCAAAAGAGACCATATAATTAGTTGAATATGGAAAATTTACAAAGAATATTCAATGTAAAAATAAAAAGCAAAAAAAAAAAAAAAAAAAAAAGTCTGCAGTGTGAAGAATCAGTATGACCTAAGCATATTAGTGATAGAAAATGAAAAGTTACAATAAGTCCAAGAAGAGAAATTACATTTGTTTTACAGAAATAAATTAAAAGAAAGATATCACAAGGCAAACCAAGAAGAATATATAAGAAGTTACCACTTGAAGTATAAGAATAATACAGACGAAAGAAAGAAGTGCACGATTAGAAATAAGGAAAATATAAAGATAAAAAAATATTATAAAGTAAAAGACAGAGGCGCAGACGTAAAGAGAACGAGAAAAGATAATGATCGCAGACATATCATTACTGTCGCTCAAGGTTTAATGACTGTCAACAATCGTGTGGTTAACGTCTTTTGGTCTAGAGCCACACCTATTCCTAATTTTGGAGGGATCAGAGGGGTATATGTCTATCTATCTATCTATCTATCTAGCTAGCTATCTCTCTCTCTCTCTCTCTCTCTCTCTCTCTCTCTCTCTCTCTCTCTCTCTATCTATCTTTCTATCTATCTATCTATCTATTATATCTATCTATATATATATATATATATATATATATATATATATATATATATATATATATATATATTTATGTGTGTGTGTGGGTGTGTCTGCGTGTTGTGTATGTACAGTGTAAATATGTGTGCGTGTGTGCGCTTGCACTTGTATGCATTCTAGCTTTATTGCGCAGCTTCGCCTTTAAAGATTAACACTCATTCTTTATTCTTTATTTTTCATTTTACGCATCCTGTTATAACAAATTTATTTCCATACTTGTCTATATACAATACTGGTAGTATCTTATAATCATCAACAATGATGAACGATGATGAGGAATCGGTCTTACTCAGCATTCCCACATTTATACATTTAGCTGTCAGTGGTAGAAGCACTCACAAGTCAAATCTATACGTGTGACTTTGAGCGATTTCACTTTCGCCTTATTGATAGTGATTGCAAAAAAAGCCGCACTAGAAATTATAATTCCTTGATGGAAATCTATAAATCAGTTGGAATGATTAAGAGTTCTTAAGCTTAGGACGTGTTCTTCTTCATATGTCCTAGCTAAGATGATTGTTTTGATGATATAAGCAAATAAAGCATTTATTATAACTCTGGACTCATTGCACATCTTCGATCTAAAGTTGAAAGCTGAAAATAGCACATTTGACCTAGATGTGGAAGTCAGAAGGACATGTGCAAATGTCTCGTGGCTACATTTCACTGTTTAGGAGTTCTTTTTTTGTCAGAGACATCCAGACACAAAAACATGTTTTATCATTTGTATTACACACATATATACACATATATATATATATATATATATATATATATATATATATATATATATATATATATATATATATATGTATGTATATTATTGCAGATGTTGGACAGATGATGAATCATGCACGCAAACACATAGAGTATATATATATATATATATATATATATATATATATATATATATATATATACATTTATATTTATACACAGTACATTTATATGAGGTAATTTGTCATGCCCCGCAATGACCGACCACATATATTTTCTTTTTTATTCATTAAAAGCACTACTATATATGCTATTACTAACAACAATTTCATATGTCTTGGGAATAGTGGATTAAACAAGGCCTCCGACCCACGCTCAGACCGTGACATAAGTGTCTCTAAATCATCTCCTCTTTGCCTTTTCAGCATGCTAGTTCTAACCTTTTACTGAATTTTCTACTCACGAGAACGCGATATGTATTTTGGTTGCAAAAACAATTATAAGAGCGACCGTTCACATCATTAGAAAGCAAATCTGTTTTGATAATATGGAATATATGTATGTCTTTCTCTATATTTTTTATTTAAACGTCACATATTCATATTATATATATATATATATATATATATATATATATATATATATATATATATATATATATATACCATATATATGTTAGCGGCAAAGTTCAAAATTCTGGCAATTTGTATAAAGCCTAGGTACTTTTTAGAATACCTGGCAGTTTTAGGTAAAGTAGGATAGGGTTAGGAACGAAGTGGTGAGGGTGAGAACGGGTGTAAGAAATGAGTTAGCGGCTAGAGTGGATATGAATGTGTTGAGGTGGTTTGGCCATGTTGAGAGAATGGAAAGTGGCTGTCTGCTAAAGAAGGTGATGAATGCAAGAGTTGATGGGAGAAGTACAAGAGGAAGGCCAAGGTTTGGGTGGATGGATGGTGTGAAGAAAGCTCTGGGTGATAGGAGGATAGATGTGAGAGAGGCAAGAGAGCGTGCTAGAAATAGGAATGAATAGCGAGCGATTGTGACGCAGTTCTGGTAGGCCCTGCTGCTTCCTCCGGTGTCTTAGATGACCGCGGAGGTAGCAGCAGTAGGGGACTCAGCAGTATGAAGCTTCATCTGTGGTGGAAAATGTGGGAGGTTGGGCTGTGGCACCCTAGCAGTACCAGCTGAACTCGGATGAGTCCCTGGTTAGGCTGGAGGAACGTAGAGAGTAGAGGTCCCCTTTTTTGTTTTGTTTCTTGTTGATGTCAGCTACCCCCCAAAATTGGGGGAAGTGCCTTGGTATATGGATGGGAGGAAATAATTTTGATACGTGCTGACATTACACACACTACCAAAGCAATTTCTATAATACCTAAGTATTCTATAGAATGCCGGTAACTGAATGATGCTCAATCTAAAAGAAATATGTAATTACTAGTATACACTTTCTTTAGTGTTACATCTAAAATGACAAATTATCCCATTTCATTTACAAAAACAATCTAAGCTTTCCACTTTCTTCTTCTTTTAGGATACTTCCATCAGTGTTGTGCAGTCGATGTGACAAGCTGTTGCAAATTTACTTCGCTAATTATATTTTATAACACTTCATAGTGTAGCACTGATATACATAATAGAACCTTTACCCTGCAGCCAAACAGAGCTTCGTAAGGAGACATCTTGATGACAGAATTATATTAATCCAATTATTTCTATTTTGATCCTGCATCCAGGTAGTGTCCATATTTTCTATGTTCTGATTGCCTTGGTCCCTGACTTTGAAACTATGGTGTTGTTTCCTGTGAACAATATAAAGCTAAGGCCAATAAGTTTTAATACTTGAAACAATCTGGTTGGTCTGACTGCAAGATGGATGGTGCACCTGTAAGAGTGAATATATCAGTCAAGTTGTAATCTACCTGCTCAGCTCGCTTAGTCTCAAGAGCTAAAACTACTGTACAAACTTTGTTAGATGATTCTGGTGTACTAAAATGATTCTTTTGTTTCTTTCTGGATGACTTTGAAAATCAATTAGATCAACTTGGCATCGAGAATTAAAGTCTGTGGAAATCATTGGCTTCACAAAGCTCCGTTTTTAACATATTCATGATTTTGTTGTCATGGCAGACATGGCTAAGAAATAATCATATATTTGAGTTAGTTATATCCTTAGATTTGGACAATAATTCCTTGATCATGACTTACTGATTTATGTGCTTTATACATTACATGAAATAGTGCACTATCAGTTACACATATCTTAATGGTCGTACTACCCTCCTTCAATAGATGAACGTGCTTCTGTTTGTGCTGTACTTCCATTATGCCATACTTGTTTAGTAACCAATAATGGCGAAAGATTTTCTTTGCTGCAGCTTTAGAATTCGTAACTTCATTCAGTAACTGTTGATAATGTTTATCGAGTAGTGCAACTGCACTGTTTGCTGCAGCACCTCGTTTATTTTCCTTTTTTTTTTTTTTTTTACTGTAATATCAACTCTGTAGTCACTCGTCTCCATTCTGAAGGGACAATGGTAGAGAAGAAAATTTTCTATGACTTTTAAAGGTCCAATAATAAAGATAAGGCTCTATTACTCCTTAAGCGTTTAATGAAGTACAGTAAATGATCTTTCAACTTGTAAGTGGAATAATAGAACAGCAGGCAAAAGTCAATTAGCCCTCTGTTTCTTTTTGTTTTATTTTACACTTTGAAATGTGTTGAATTATTATTGTTTTATACTTTACATGCAGATATTTGGTATTTTCCATATTTCCTAGGTACTTTATAGAAATATAAGTTATAAACTTTGCCGCTAACACATATACAGTATATATATATATATATATATATATATATATATATATATATATATATATATATATATATATATATATATATATATATATATATATATATATATATATATATATGTATATGTGTATATATATATATATATATATATATATATATATATATATATATATATATATATATATATATATATATATTGTTTGTAAACTAGACAGACAGCGTGGAGCTTTTGTAATCAATGTAATATATTTTTCTTCATCTCTTTGAAATTCAAGTTTTTCTTTTTTTCCATATAATTTGACACAAGATGGGCATATCGGTGAGCAGCATTTGTGTTTATGCTAAAATAGAAGGAGGGAAGAGAAGATCTGTTCATGTTTGAAACCTGATAAGCCTGTAGTTTAGTATTTCCTTTAATGAGAGTAATACAGTGAAGACGTTAAGGACATGAAAAGATTACATCGTTTCTAAATTTCTAAACTTTAAACCTCATGGACAATATGGTTCTGGATATTCGATAAGATAATAGAACGTACTTCATTTTTAATGGAGTATTTGAGATTTTTACCGTATGGATAAGATCTAATTGCACTTTGCTGTTAGCCATACCTAATTACAAGATATCTTCAGAGGTATGATTTAATTCTGATCAATACACATTTACGCAGTAACGCTTCGAACTTAATGATTTGGTAATTTTTTCTTTACTCAAGTTTAAACAGTGAACTAAAATTTCTTTTCTAATGTTACTTCGTGATTGCCGTCTTCAACTCGACACCTGCTTCGCGATAAATCATATCTTATTGTTTACCTCCCAAACAGGTTATTTTTCTTACAGTTCTCTTCTTCCTCCGCTTAACTCTCATCTTTTGTATATATTTGCTTTACAATTCTACCGTTTTCCTTTTCTATATTCTCGCTTCTTTGTTTTGAAGTCGTTGTTGTATTCTTTCTATTTTCTTTGTGAGGTGCAGTAAATAGGGTTTCAGGCATGGTCGAGTGGTTTGTATGTCTTGATTAACTAAAACGAAAATTCTCTTAGATATTACGAAGTTTTGTCTCCATTTTCATGGCATCTTTCTCACCATTCTTTATCTTTTAAAGATGGTCATATTCTATATTCATTACTTCTCAGATAGTTCATTGATTTCCTTATTTACTTATGTCACGAGGCTGTTTTGCCCTGTTAGAGCCTTTGGCCTTGTAGCATCCAGCTTTTCCAACTAGGGAATAATAATAATAATAATAATAATAATAATAATAATAATAATAATAATAATAATAATAAATATAGGATTTTATAACCTTATAGTACTCTTCCTTTTCCAACTTGATAATGAAGATTGGTGTTTACGAATTTCTTGA
>NC_090725.1:230648258-230683258 GCF_036898095.1 Palaemon carinicauda | reverse complement strand
TGCTCATGAGGTATGAATTCTATTTTGTTTTTCCTATCTTTATTAATCTATATATTAATGATATTCTACCATTACTTCAGGCTTATTTACAACGTCGCTAAAAAGAAAAGAGTTGGTTATCAGCAAATATTAGTAATTGAGGGTAGGCCTACCTTATGACCCTCTTAGTCATCCCATTTATCATTTGTATAGTCATAGACCTTGTTATGTCACCTACTTCTAATTTTGTATCCCCATCGAAAGAGACTACTAAATGAACCGTAGGCCTAGCTTTTCGGAGTATAATTTTCCTTGTCTGATACGCATAAGCTATTAACTGATTATGTGGAATATTAGGTAGATGTTCTAGTCATGAATCACCTAAATCATATATTGAAACTCCGTCATGCATCATGCGTGTGTTTATGGGTAGCATTTCTTAAATCCACTCTGCTCATGTATATTTGTATTCCTCTCCTGAATCAAAAAATAATGTTTGTGTGTGGAAATCTTCCGTGTATAATTTTCTATGTCTGTTTTATTATCTGCATTACATTAATATTATTAGCTCTCTCTCTCTCTCTCTCTCTCTCTCTCTCTCTCTCTCTCTCTCTCTCTCTCTCTATATATATATATATATATAATATGTATTATATATATAATATATATAAATATATATATATATATATATATATATATATATGTATATATATATATATATATATATATATATATATATATATATATATATATATATATCTTCTATGCCACTTCCCCCAATATTTGAAGGTACCCGACTTCAAAACGTTCTTCCTTGCCTGACCAAGAACTCAGTCTAGTTTGGTTGGTACTGCTAGGGTACCACAGTTTATATGTATACATATATATATATATATATATATATATATATATATATATATATATATGTATATATATGTGTGGGTGTGTGTATTTATAATGACTATACAACGTCTCAGTGGCGTCCAAAAATCGAAGACGGCTTTTCTTCGGACAGATCGTCCTGCAGATAGTTTTCAGGATAACAGCAGAATTATATTTACTTTTCTCCATTTATTGTTAATGGTGTCGATACGTGTTTTGAATCACTTTATGACTCTTCTTCAGGACTACATTGACTTTTAGAACAACACTTTAAGATGAAGGTTATGGTGGTGAAATTTTTATACAAAATATCGGGGAATTCGGAAAACATTAAAAGTAATTGGTAAATAGAAACTTTAGATTCTTTAATATAATAATATGAAATTTTAAGATCATTTTTTAATATTCATTATAAACAAGGCAAAGGCAAAGGCAAATTTTATTATATCAACCCCTTCTGGAGTATGAGAATTACAAAATTACACAAATACATATATTTTACACAAAAACTACAAAAAGAAGAGACCAATAAATTACAACTATATTTATGTACACATATATTTAGCAAGTACATAATTAAAGCATAAAAGGTATTCTGACAAAGGAAAGTACATACATTGAAAATAATACCAGAATAATGAAAATCCTAGAAAATATTAAATCTAAAATAAAGACATACTTGCTGTTTCTCCTTAAAGAGAAAAGAAAACATATCAGTTTAACGGTCACTGCCATGTAAATCCTTCTGCTGCTAAAGCATGGATGAAAACGCTATGCAAATAAACTTCAACAACGTCATTTCTCTTCATATATCTACACACAAGGTTCATCAGCAAGATTTCTAACCTTGTTACACATGCTACGTCATTCATCCTTAACTTGAACATAATCTTTTGTGTTTTTTCCAATACGGATTTAAGTCATCTCTGCAATCTCTTATAGTTCTTTATTCTCCTCGTATCTCCTTCTGAAGCACTTTTAGATTACACAGTCTTTCTAATAACGTATTGTTGTCCACTCTATCCGCAGAGTAACTCCGTCTCAAAATACTCGGGTACATCCTTTCACTACACGAAATGCTCAACCATTTTTACACTTATCATATTTTAGGCTTGTTATACTTTCTGTATCATTATACATATAATATATATATGCATATATATATATACATACATACATACATATATATATATATATATCACTTGTGTAGAAAATTTCCAATATATTAGGCATTTCGTACATACATACAAGGGTCATCATCTATCATGAATGTATACTTGTGTTTCATGGATTTCAAGGCGTTCCTTTTTTTTAAATCAATAGTTTGTATGTCTTTTTAGCATACTCCCTCCTGCCAATTATTTTCACCAACTTAGTGTTCTCAATTCTTTGCGCCATTTCCTAATTTCTCTTACGCATTGTGATCAATTCACCCTACTAGTTTTATTTTTCTGTCTCTGGTATTCAAGATCCTCTGTTCAGCTATAGAGGAGAGTTGGTTCAACACTTTCTTGAATTTCTACTGTAGCTTTCGTGTATTTCAAGTTTCTTTCTAATTATTCTGTAATTAACTCGTTACCAGTGCTTTGCCTATTCTGACTCACATCTTCTGTTATCTTACCATCGATTAATATTTACTTCGAAATAGTTTTATAAATCAGTTGTTTCTAATTAGTTCTCAGCTTTCATTTTTTTTTTGTAAATAAGTTCAAACTCTTTTACTAATTTCAGTATCTTCTCCTTATTACCCCCCAGTCAGCACTGTATCATCTCCAAGCAGCATTCATCCCACTGTCTATACATGAGCAATTTTCTAATCTAAAGAAAATAATCCCTTTTTCTGATTTCTCACTTCACACCATCCATAAAAGATATTTTATTTCCATGGAAACATCACATGGCCTTATCTCAGATCTCTTTACACCACATCAATCACTCACTTCTTACCGTACAGTATCAACACGTTCCCCAGTGTTTCTTTGAAGATTCCATCACTAGGTTTTTCTTAAGTCCATGTCTGGCACTTACAGCATTGATTTACTTTACCTTCAAACTGATATCTTATCTTTTTCTTAACAAGCGATTGATTTACACCTTTTTCTTGTCAAAATACACTTTTAATCACTCACTTTCTTTTTTAAATAGATTATGAATCTGCTTACATTGTGTATAATAACCTCTTCTTTCTGGCTCTTCCACTTCATGCTTCAAATTGTTTCTTTTTCTTTTACAAAGCCTCTTATTCTCCATCCGTTCTTTTACAGTTATATAACCTTCTTACCCTCATACACCCACAAACTCTGGCATCAGACTGTAACCCTGTGACCACATGTTACTGCAATATACACATATACCTACACACACATACTGTATATATGTAAGAATGTATGTATATATATATATATATATATATATATATATATATATATATATATATATATATATATATACATACGTGTATATCATATATATATATATATATATATATATATATATATATATATATATATATATATATATGGGTTTTTGTGGAGGTTTATGTATGTAAACTGCCGTTGGGTAGTATATATTATACAATGGGGCGTTCAATCATCGAAGTTAGGAAGTAATATGTCTGGTAAATGCTGTGATAGGAGACTACGGAGAGAAAACAGATGACTTTTTGAACATTCATGTGTCAGGATGTGATAGCTAGCAATATTGCCATGTAAATAATTGCTGAAACCGGAAACTTACCCCTTTTCAGTGCAATCCGCTCCTTAGTTAAAGAAAACACACGCTGAGTGTGTGTGTGTTTGTGTGTGCAACCAGCCAACGTGGGTGCGTGGTTGGATGTTTTACCACTTACGGTACGTTTTAGTAAATAGGATGCATAACCTTATTACACATGCTACGTCATCCACCGTTAATTGAACATAATCTTTTGTCCTTTTTCCAATACGGCTTTTCAAGTCATCTATCCAATCTCTTATAGTCCTGTATTCTCCTCGTATATGCTAGCACTTATAGATTATAGGGACTTTCTCATAATGTATTGTCGTCCATTATATCCAACACCATTTCAAAATACAGCACTCATTGATTCATCCTTTCAATTGGGATTAAATATTTTTATGGATGAGTCGAGATGTCAGAGAAAGGCCACGAGATTTAGATGCAAAATGGGCTCTCCACTTACATGTAGTTGTAAATCTGCTTAAACTACTTATGTGGTCTGGAAAAGGAAGTGGGATTAACAACCTCAACGCTTAGATTTGATAAGAAACCACAAGGCTGTACCATTCTGGATTCTCAGCATCTGAAGGGTATGAAGGCGTATAATGGAAATAATTCCTATATACACGTATCACATACACAGACACACACACGCCCAAACATATCTGTAATATATATATATATATATATATATATATATATATATATATATATATATATATATATATGTATATATATATATTGTGTATATATATATATATATATATATATATATATATATATATATATATATATATATATATATATATATTGTGTGTGTGTATATATATATATATATATATATATATATATATATACATCCTATCAGTATTTTAGGTTAGTAGTTATCTATAATATTTATATAGATTTAACATTTCTGAAAAGCTTTTTAAAAGACTTAAAAAGTATGTTCCCTCTTCATTTATTCAACTATTGCCTTGTTGTTTGGATATATTGAAGTAGAATTTGAACGTTGTAAGTCTAGAAATGTTACATGTTTGGTAAATACTGTCCGTATGTTTCACGTTGCACACCATTTTCATTTTGTTTTACCTTATTTTTGCCAATGCATTGGTAAATGCCAGAATATGATGAGGTTACTTGGCCGTAGGAGATTATGGTACACACCAGCCAAGTAACTACAAACTATTCAATGAAATTAATGGCCAAATGCTTTATTACTGTCTTTACGTGCCTAATGATTATTATAGTGAAAAACTCGCCATGCTTAAAAATATTGAATAAATTGTAATATAAATTTCTAATATTGCTCTTAACATAAGGTGTATGCAATAGTCAACATAGCTACGAGAGAGAGAGAGAGAGAGAGAGAGAGAGAGAGAGAGAGAGAGAGAGAGAGAGAGAGAGAGAGAGAGAGATACTTTTAGCATTACAAACTAAATTCACATCAGCAAAATATACAGTACTTTCAAGAAAATGTAGAGAGAAAGATAATGAGATCCGTAAAAATTTACGATTACCCAAGGTTTTTTTTTTAATATGAGAGTATGTACATAATCCTACATAACAATCATTTCGAATATTATATATTTAAAAGTATACTAGCCTAACAAGAAAGGGGGATTATAAAGATGTGCCAATTAAAAGTAAAGGGAAACCAGCGCCCTAGAGTTTTGAGATACCCACGTGTGTAAGACAGGGCAGGACGATCTGGCGGCCTAGGGGTAGGGTGTTGTCAGGGTGATGTGGTACCTTTCTTTGCAGGGGAGAGGGATACGGTGGGTGATAGGGGGAATGGGGTAGGGGGTGAAGGAGGGGATTACTAATAAGGGTTAGTGACTTAGGAAGGGTGCGTAAAGCTTGTGTTGGAAGGTTCTAAAAGTGTACACTTGAGCCTATAGTTGGGGTAGCATAAAAGTGCGCTTGTATGGGGCCTGGCATCGTTTTGCCTCTTTCTCTCTCTCTCTTTAAGGACACATAAACCTAAGATACTATGTGGGGGGTTCAGCAATGGAATCCGCTTGTTATATTGCAGTCCTTATCCCACCTCGTTTTCATGAACTCTTGTGTGTGTGTGTGTGTGTGTATATATATATATATATATATATATATATATATATATATATATATAAAATAAATATATATATACATATATATGTATATATACATACATATATATATATATACAGTATATATATATATATATATATATATATATATATATATATATATATATATATCGTCATCTCCTCCTACTCCTATTGACGCAAAGGGCCTCGGTTAGATTTCGCCTATTGTCTCTATCTGGAGATTTTAAATCAATACTTCTCCATTCATAATCTCCTACTTCACGTCCATGTACCCTGGGTCGTCCAACTGTTCTAGTGCCTTGTGGAGCCCAATTGAAAGTTTGGTGAACTAATCTCTCTTGGGGAGTGCGAAGAGCATGCCCAAACCATTTCCATCTACCCCTCACCATGATCTGATCCACATATGGCACTCGAGTAATCTTTCTTATAGTTTCATTTCTAATTCTGCCCTGACATTTAACTCCAAATATTCTTCTGAAGGCTTTGTTCTCAAACCTACAAAATCTGCTGGATATTGTTTCATTGTTATACCACGACTCATGTCCATACAGTAACACTGATCTCACTAAACTGATATATAGCTTGATTTTAATATGCAATTTTAGGCGATTTGTTTATATATATATGTGTGTGTGTGTATGTGTGTTTATATGTTTATATGTGTGCAAATGCCATTCAATATATCTATGTCGATCAGAAAATATAAAAAACCTATTGAAATGCGATAATGGTGGTTGTAATGCGCTTGACAAATGAGATTTTATAGTGCCCAGAAGCAATCATTCTTTAATTTGCCATTTACATGTAAAGCTTTCCTTAATTCATCTGTACGTTATTGTCCTAGAGAAGCGTAAGAAATCTTGGCAGAAAAACTCACTTCAGATTTCTTTTAGAATGAATTTTGGTTTCGTTTCCATATCACGTCTGAAAACTTTTATTTACTTTATTGTTTTATGATTTTTTGTTGCTTAGTCCCTGTTTCTTTTTTCTTTCAAACATAGTGCGAACACATGGGCATATAACACTTGCACCTCCCGGCGCATTCTAAGCCTATAATCTGGTGTAAGGCCTACTGGTGACTAGCCAGATTCTGCCTCCCAGGACCGGCCAAGAACATCGTGCCATATAGGCCTTGGCCGAGGAGCTGCTAAGACCGACTCTACCCTATATAGAAAAAGCTCCCCCTCCTGCCGATTTGTATGCCATACGGAGAGGACGACCTCGGGGCAAGAACGATGAAAAAATAGAAAGGAGAACCAACTGTTTAAGAGGGAACTATAAGAAGTTATTAAAGGAGAAAAAAAATTAATCTTTAATTGAAAGCCGGGAAGAAATGTTGGAATAGTGAAAATGTACATTATAGCTTAATGATATATCCGGTGTTTCATTCTTATAGATATTAGTATTTTCTTAAATTACATGTTTTGTGATTCAAGTGGTTTTTTTTTTTACACTTTTCATGCGGTTTTATCTTTCTCTTAATGTAACTGAACACTTGTTGTTCAGGATTAATTTTCTACTCTTCATTACAAGATTCTCACATGCAGTGTTAGATATATTAAATGTGAATAAAGATTGCTGTAGTTTGATAAAATAATTTATTTGTGCTTTAAATTTAGTGTCAACTCATTTCATTTATAGTCAAGGATTTACTTGCTTCTCCCCTTGAACCTAATTTGATTAATTTTATGTTTCAAGGAATTTATGGTAGTTATGTGGTTCCTGCCATTTTATCCGTAGCATATGCATTCATATAATTAGAGTGGCGGGATTATAATCATTAAATGTTTGCGTTCCTGAAAGGTGAGAACTTTAGAGTGATGGACAAACAAGCGACCATCGTTCTATGGTCTGTCTCGACCAATTAAAGTTGATTAACATACAATTGTTCATTGCTTATGCTAACAAGTATTCAATGAACCTTTTGGTTGACGGGGGCCTAATACGTATGCGGGGAGCGTATTGTATTGTTCATTACCAGTCAGATCAAATATAGGCCCTTTCGTTAGCGAGAAGAGAAATATACTTCTTATTTACACACGAGGCAAGACTAAGGAGGGGAGATGGGGGCGGGGCAATTTTAGTATGTGAAAATTGGATAACGTTTTTGTGAAGAAATTTTATTCAGCAAACTGGGCAGGTTTTGGTGAAAGTATGAAGAGATTATACCATACAAAAAAGAAATATATAGTGAAACAAAGAACTTAATCCGAAAAAAGAATCAGGGAGAGAAAGGTTGACAGGAGGGGCAGGGTGTAGCTGGGGCAGATGGCTGGTGAGGGGAGTGAAAGTCAAGTGAGGGGTCGAGGGTAAAAGGAACACCAGACCAGCCGGTAAGGAGGAAAGTGGAGCCGGAGGGGAAAAAGAAGGGAGAAAGATGGGTCTTAGTTCACGTATTTTTAGTCCAATGTCCCCCACGTGTATGTTGCTCCTGCTTTTCCCTCTTCCACTTCCTGTTTGTTGTAGGTTTCCTATGATAATTGTATTTGATGAGGGAAGTTGTTAATTTAATTAGTACATAGTTATCGCTGAATAGCCTTGTGGTTAATAGACTGTTTCTTATCTTGTGTATCCTCCTTCGTTATGACATAATGTATGGGAAAAAAATATTGTACTGTATTTAAGGATATTACTGTTAATATATTCGACGTACTATGATTGAGCTAAAGAAGTTTGAAGTCTATTTTTCAGATTTTAGATTTTCCAGTAACTTATCTCGCAATCTATCTAATGCTACGACTGCAATTAAGCTCTCTCTCTCTCTCTCTCTCTCTCTCTCTCTCTCTCTCTCTCTCTCTCTCTCTCTCAGTAGCGTTGTAGTAACGCACTCAATTAGCAATCTGAGTGTCTTGTGTACAACCGTTCTCTTAGGCAGCGAATGAGTACCTTGGTTGTTAGTCAATTATTGCGGATCGCAGTGAAGAGGGAACACGAGTTGTAGAAAGAAGAAAATGAGACGTGAGTGTCTGCCATCAAGGTAGGCCTCATACTAAAGGGGACAACCATGCGTATTATATTCATTCAGCATCTCCTACGCCTATTGACGCAAAGGCCCTCGCTTACATTTCGCCAATCGTCTCTATCTTGAGCTTTAAATTCAGTACTCCATTCCTCATCGCGCTTCATAGTCCTCAGCCATAGTCCCTTGTGGAGCCCAGCTCAACGTTTGGTGAACTAATCTCTCTTGGGGAATGCGAAGAGCATGCCCAAACCATCTCCATCTACCCCTCATCATGATCTCATCCACATATATACAGTACTCGCGTAATATCTCTTATAGTTTCATTTCTAATCCTGTCCTGTCATTTATCTCCCTATATCCTTCTGAGGGCTTTGTTCTCAAATTTACTAAATCTATTGGAGATTTTTTTCATTGTTATACCATGACTCATGTCCATACAGTAACACCTATCACAATAAACTGATAAATAGTCTGATTTTTATATGTAATGTCAGGCGATTTGATTTCCAAATTTTACTCAACCAGGCCATTTTCTGATTTGCTTTATCAATCTTTCACTAAACTCTAATTCAAAAGACCCTGTTTTGGATATCATAGTTCTTAAATACTTAAATGACTCTACCTCATTAATGCTTTCTCCTTCTAATGATATTTCATCTTCCATTGCATACTCCGTTCTCATCATCTATGCCTTTCTTCGATTTATCTTCAGCCCAACCTCGTGGGATATTTCATGCATTCTGGTAAGCAAGCATTGCAAATCCTGTGGTGTGTGTTCTGCTAACAGGGACAGCATCCTCAGCATAATTTAGGTCTGCTAAATTCCTATCACCAACCCAGTCGAATCCTTGTCCACCATCTCAGACTGTTCTACGCATTACAAAATCCATGAGGAGGATAAACAACATAGGTGACAACACATTCCCTTTGAGTACTCCGCTGTTCACTGGAAATTCATTTAATAAGACTCCATTAACATTAACTTTGCACTTGCTCTGCTCATGAACAGACTTAATAGAATATACATATTTAAAAGGAATTCCATAATAACGCAGTACTCTCCACAGAATTGGCCGGTGCACAATATCAAAGGCTTTTTCATGGTCCACAAATGCCACCAAAGGGGGATTTCTATATTCTATGCATTGCTGTACAAAATGTCTCAAAATGAAAATTGGGTCCGTGCAACTTCTACTTTTTCTAAATCCTGCTTGTTCATCTCTCAGCTTTTCATCGATCTTTCTCTCCAGTCTCTTTAGAATAAGCAAACTATATATTTTCATAACAACTTATATAAGTGGTATGCCTTTGTAAGTATTACAATCAGTCAGGTCTCCTTTTTTTCGCTATTTTCACCAACAATCCTAACTCCCATTCATCAGGTTTTGCCTCTTCATGCCAGACTCTACAAAATAATCTCGTAAGTAGTCTGGGAGTCACTTCATTTTCGGCCAGTATCATCTCGGCAGTTATTCCGTCGTATCCCGGGGCTTTCCTTCAAACACACTGAATTCATTCATGGGCACATCAAGGTCTTCATCAGTTTCGGGTATACCAATCAAATTATTCCCTTCATATCTCCTATTCATAACCTCACTAAAGTTTTTCATCCAACGTTGTCTTTCTTCATCTTCGTTTGCTTTGCCCCAGTCGAGGCTTCATTAATAATTCTATGAGCAATTCTTACACCATAGCCACTTCCTGAATTCATAGCTTTGTCAGCCTCATCTGCTTTACTGTCTAAATATTCTCTCCAGTCATTCTTGGCTTTTCTTTTGACCTCACTGTCAATTCTGAAATACTTACCATGCTTTACCTTGTAATTTTTATTACTCCCTCGAAAACTTTCAACAATCAATTTCTGTCTTTGCCTCTTTTTTTATAGTATACCAAGTATCATTTGATATCCATGGCTTCCTCCTTGTAACTGCGTGTCCCAAGACTTCACTACCAACTGACTGATATATGTTCTTAATATCACACCATTCTTCATTAATCGTCTGTTCTTCGTCTCTTAAAGTTTCTAAGACTGAAAATCGATTTTTACATTCAATTACAAGTGTTTCTCTGTGTTCTTCTTCTTAAAGCTTATTTGTATCAAACCTAGGTATCCCATCCATCTTTCTGTTGGGTGCTTTATATGCATTAGGCGTTCACTTTAACCTATGTCTCTTCGAAAGCTGTTGTGCGTTTACTAATCTTTATGGAAATGGATTAAAAGTTACAGACTTCCCATACCCATCTCTCTCTCTCTCTCTCTCTCTCTCTCTCTCTCTCTCTCTCTCTCTCTCTCTCTCTCTCTCTCGAGCAGAACATACTCGAAAGTGGTTACATGATTTTATCTCGTGTTCTATTTACATTCTACTCATCCCGTCCTGTTTCGCCTTCATTATTTACCTCTCTCTCTCTCTCTCTCTCTCTCTCTCTCTCTCTCTCTCTCTCTCTCTCTCTCTCTCTCTCTCTCTAGATGCCATTTACCATTATTATTTTTCAGCCTTAATATCATGACTGTCCTTCTTTCAATAAATCATTTGCGGTATTAAAGTACACCATATACTATCCTCTTCAATAGTTTTAGAATATGTAGCTCATATATGACATGTGTATTTTAATCGATCAATTGTAACTCTAGTTCTTATATTATATTGCCCATACCTCTTTTTCTATTGTATGGGACTACTACCAGATGCATTGCCCGTCCAGTTTTAAACAAGGATTTATGGGGGTGAGGTCGATACAAGGAGATTAGATATAACTAACCTGCTTTGGTTTATAGCCCCACTCTATACCGACAGCGTCTGTCACGCCTGACCCCCTGCATACACACTCACACTGCTCCAATCGCCGTTATCTTTTCCTCTTTACTTCTAAGTCCTCTGAATTTTAATACTTTTCCCCATCCTATTACTCTCTATTTACTTCTTAAAATCAGTCCCACTATGAAATTTTGATCTGTCTCATCTCCCCTTAGTTAGTAAAGTGGTAACGCGCTGTCCTCCCATTCGCATGGGTGGTAGATCGAGTCCCAGTTTGACCCATGAGTTTAAGCTGTTTACTGCTATGGTTTGGAGCCACAGTGGGGTTTGTACTTGGATTGCTGGCGTTCTGATGAGTATATCTTCAGATAAAAACGTAAATGAAACCTGACACCTTTAACTTTAATTATTTATCATCGGAATAGGTTCAACATGCCCTTTGAAATTGTAACCGGTAATTGCGTAGACACTACTCCTCTAAACGTTTTACAGGATTCCTTTTAAATTGTTTCACAGACGATCACACGTACTCTATATGTTTTAATTTTGTCTATAAATGTATAGGATCTATATATATATTATTATTATTATTATTATTATTACTATCAAAGCTACAACCCTAGTTGGAAAAGCAAGATGCTATAAGCCCAGGGGCTCCAACAGGGAAAAATAGCCCAGTGAGGAAAGGAAATAAGGAAATAAGTAAATGAAGAGAACAAATTAACAATAAATCATTCTAAAATAAGAAACAACGTCAAAACAGACATGTCATATAATAAACTATCAACAACATCAAAAACAAATATGTCATAAATAAACTATAAAAAGACTCATGTCCGCCTGGTCAACAAAAAAGCATTTGCTCCAACTTTGAACTTTTGAAGTTCTACTGATTCAACCACCCGATTAGGAAGATCATTCCACAACTTGGTCACAGCTGGAATAAAACTTCTAGAGTACTGCGTAGTATTGAGCCTCGTGATGGAGAAGGCCTGGCTATTAGAATTAACTGCCTGCCTAGTATTACGAACAGGATAGAATTGTCCAGGGAGATCTGAATGTAAAGGATGGTCAGAGTTGTGAAAAATCTTATGCAACATGCATAATGAACTAATTGAACGACGGTGCCAGAGATTAATATCTAGATCAGGAATAAGAAATTTAATAGACCGTAAGTTTCTGTCCAACAAATTAAGATGAGAATCAGCAGCTGAAGACCAGACAGGAGAACAATACTCAAAACAAGGTAGAATGAAAGAATTAAAACACTTCTTCAGAATAGATTGATCACCGAAAATCTTGAAAGACTTTCTCAATAAGCCTATTTTTTGTGAAATTGAAGAAGACACAGACCTTATATGTTTCTCAAAAGTAAATTTACTGTCGAGAATCACACCTAAAATTTTGAAAGAGTCATACATATTTAAAGAAACATTATCAATACTGAGATCCGGATGTTGAGGAACCACCGTCCTTGACCTACTTACAATCATACTTTGAGTTTTGTTAGGATTCAACTTCATACCCCATAATTTGCACCATGCACTAATTCTAGCTAAATCTCTATTAAGAGATTCACCAACCCTAGATCTACATTCAGGGGATGGAATTGACGCAAAGAGAGTAGCATCATCTGCATATGCAACAAGCTTGTTTTCTAGGCCAAACCACATGTCATGTGTATATAGTATGAAAAGTAATGGGCCAAGAACACTACCCTGTGGAACACCGGATATGACATTCCTATAATCACTATGGTGCCCATCAACAACAACTCTTTGAGATCTATTACTTAAAAAATCAATAATAATGCTAAGAAACGACCCACCCACTCCCAACTGTTTCAGTTTGAAAACAAGGGCCTCATGATTAACACGGTCAAAGGCAGCACTAAAGTCAAGGCCAATCATCCGAACTTCCCGACCACAATCAAGGGATTTCTGTACAGCATTGGAGATTGTAAGAAGGGCATCACATGCTCCAAGGCCTTTACGAAAACCAAATTGCAAACTAGGGAGTAGATGATTACCTTCAGCAAACCTATTAAGACGTTTTGCCAGAAGACGTTCAAAAACTTTAGATAATATGGGAGTTATGGAAATTGGGCGGTAATCACTGGGACTTGAGCTACCACAAACACATTTACATAGAGGAGTAACATTTCCAATTCTCCAACTAGTGCTAAAAGCTCCTCTTCTTGCTAACTTGCGCAAAATAACAGATAACTTTGGAGCTAAGAAATCTGCTGTCTTTATAAAAAACAAAGGAAAAATACCATTTGGGTCAACACCTCCATAAGCATCAAGGTCCATCAACAGAGCTTTAATCTCACGAGATCGAAAAGCTAAACTAGTTAGTTTAGCCTCAGGAAAACAGGAATGAGGAAGTTCAAGTTTTTCATTACTCTGTTTACTGTCAAAAACATCAGCCAAAAGGGTTGCCTTTTCCTTTGGACAGTGAGTGACTGAGCCATCTGGTTTAAGTAAAGGAGGAACTGTTGCATCTACACCAAAGAGTGCAGATTTAAGGGTAGACCACCATTTATGTTCCTGAGTTGTACCAGAAAGTGTTTCTTTTATGGTTAAATTGTACTCCTTTTCAGTTGAGGCATAAACTCTCTGAGCAAAAGCTCGAAGCCGAGTATAGTTGTTCCAGGTCAAATCTGATCTGTTACCCTTCCAAAGTTGATAGGCCTCCTGCTTCTCCAAAAACGCACGTCTACAATCATCATTGAACCACGGTTTGTCCTTCACTCGGTACCTTAGCACACGAGAAGGGATACGCCTATCAATTATGTTGACTAGATTCTCATTCAAAGGGACAACAGGATCTACACTATTATATAATTGTGACCAATTCAAGCACAAAAGATCATGTAAAATCCCATTCCAGTCTGCTTGGGATTTCATATAAATTTTACAAGAATATGATATATCAGGGACAGGCTGCTCAGTCTTCACTAATAATGAAATCAAGGCATGATCAGATGTCCCGACTGGAGAACCAACCTTACCAGTTATAACGCCAGGGGAGTCAGTGTATACAAGGTCCAAGCAATTACCAGACCTGTGAGTAGCTTCATTTATGATTTGCTCACAGCCTGATTCAGAGGCAAAGTCTAAAGCTCTTAAGCCATGGCGATCGGTAGGAGAGATAGAACTTAACCACTCCCTATGGTGAGCATTAAAATCACCAACAAAGACAAAAGAAGCCTTTCTATCATCTTCTTGTATCTTAGCCATAATGGTAAGAAGACAATCGAAGATAGAATCATCCATGTCTGGATTCCGGTAGATCGAACATAAATAAAAGTTGTTATGCCTGCCACAAACTTTTATTACCTGAATCTCATGACATCCACATTGATAGCAGGACTTATGAGAAGCAGGGTACTCGGTCCTAATATACACCGCCATTCCCCTGGCCCTAGGGATGGCATCACGTTTCAACATTATTGGCTTCTTAAAACCAGTTATAAGGAGCTCAGATGAGTGCCTCATATTAGAAACCAAAGTTTCTGAGCACAAAAGAATATCATACTGTCTGGACGCAACTGTAAGGTCTTGGATATTTGCATGAAGACCACGAATATTGCAATACAGAAGACGACATTGACGAAATCTAGGACGTACTGGTCCTGGATTTTGCTCAATGTCTCCAGACAGCATAAGAATTAATAGAAATAAAAAAGAGACATCATACTTAAAAACTAGATTAACAAGAATTATAACAAAAACAATACATACAGAATTATAAACAAAGTGATTGATGATACCCATAGACTATAGTAAAAAGTCGGAAAAACTGGTCAACATGGAGGAGCCGATACACCATGCAAGGCTAAATACCCTCCAGGATAGCCACTTCAACTGAAGGGAGGACAGTAAGGATGGTTTTGAGAAGAAAAAGAATCAGAAAAAGGAAAAGACAACCTCTTGATAAACCACCAGGCATCCATGGCCCTTCTATTAAGCCTGCCCAACACACCATTTCAAAAAAACAAGAGGAAGAAAAAAAAAAAAGATAGAATAGTGTGCCTGAGTGTACCCTCAAGCAAGAGAACTCCAACCCAAGACAGTGGAAGACCATGGTACAGAGGCTATGGCACTACCCAAGACTAGAGAACAGTGGTTTAATATTGGAGTGTCCTTCTCCTAGAAGAGCTGCTTACTACAGCTAAAGAGTCTCTTCTACCCTTACCAAGAGGAAAGTACACTGAACAAATTGCAGTACAGTAATTAACCCCTTGGGTGAAAAAGTGTTAAGTATCTCATTGTTGTCAGGTGTATGAGGAAAGACGAAAATATGTAAAGAATAGGCCAAACTATTCTGTGTAAGTGTAGGCAAAGAAAAAATAAGCCGTGACCAGAGAGAGGGATCCAATGCATTACTGTCTGGCCAGTCAAAGGATCCAATACCTCTCTAGTGGTAGTATCTCAACGGGCGGCTGGTGCCCTGGCCAACCTACTATATATATATATATATATATATATATATATATATATATATATATATATATAGTATATCTACAGCATATATATACATATATATGTATATATCAACCCCCAATGGTATTTAATATCGAATTTTAACCATTGGAATATTTATCCACTGAGACATAGGTTTGGGTCCTTACCTGGCCAGAATCATTTATCATAAAAGAATTTCCAGTGGATATATAATGTCAAGATCAAAATTCGATATTAAGTCTCATTTGTGGTTGATATTTGCATATAATTCAGTTATGTGTGTTAGAGACAAATGATCATCTGTGTATATACCACACACACACACACACACACACACACACACATATATATATATATATATATATATATATATATATATATATATATATATATATTCTCTATATGTATGAAGTGATGAGACTAGTCTGAGAAAGGACAGATGATGGAGGTCCTAAAGTAAGGGATAAAGAAAACGAGATGCGGAATGGATGTGACATAGGTGATATTTGCAGATGATACTCTGTTGATTGGAGACAGTGGAGAGAAACTGCAAAAGCTGGTAAAAGAGGCTGTGGGTATTTGTATGAGAGTAAATGGGAGAAAGAGTAAATGGAAACCATCAAGGTGGAGTAATGTATGTCTGTATGTACGGAAGAAGAGTGCAGGTTATTGATTTGTATATGAATTATGAGGTAAATTTAAGATACGATGGTGGGATAAGAGAAGAGGTGAGTCGCACAATAGGTTAAACAAGAAAGTCAGGAGAATGTGCATGATAGATTGGTTAGTCTAGGATTGTTTAATATAACAAAACTGGGAATGTATGAAAGGATTCTACTGTAGAACGAAATTTACATTATGGGCGCGACTTTTGTATGTGGAATGCTTGTGAAAGAAAAAAGGATGAAGTTGTTGAGATAAACTGCTTATGTAGCATACTCGATGTGATAATAATTGTTAGTTTGAGAAATGTGTAGATACATAGATACTTCAATGTTTTAAATTAGGTATTTTTTGGTAGTTGGGTCATGGGGATAAACAAAAGTCAATAGATAGTGATTTGTTTCCATAATTCAGAAGAGGTAACAAACATAAGGAGTAAAATGCATTTAAGAGGTTGCATGGTATAAAACACGGATTGGAAAGGAAGTACAAGAGCACATTTAAGATGGGGGTAAATAGTAGTCTTTTTATGGTTCCTGGCGCATTGCTGACAAGTCTTCTCTGTGGTAGCATGAAGCTACTAATAGTGTGGAAGTTTTTATTAAGAGGGTCTCATCTACGATTCAAGAACTGAAGGATGCGTTTGCTTGTGAGTGTTGTTTAGTTTTTCTTTAGAGTCATTTACTTGTAGGGTAAACGGTTTATATGTTTGAAATGTGTTCACATTCTCAGACACAAACACCCAAAGGACGGAAATAAATTGAGTCACTTCTTTTATGCCAGTATATATATATATATATATATATATATATATATATATATATATATATATATATATATATATATATATATATATATATATGTACATGTATATATATATATATGTACATGTATATATATATATATATATATATATATATATATATTTGTATATATATATATATATGTATGTATGTATATATACACACACAATATATTAAATCTATTTGTTGCTACTATAGAATTACTGTACCAGTTATCTTAAAGTACTATATTAAATCATTCGGAGTTTTCGAAAGTTGCATCATCACCTTTTCATATGATGAATAACAATGATCCGAAACAAGTATATATATATACATACGCACACACACACATATATATATATATATATATTATATATATATATATATATATATATATATATATATATATATATATATATATATATATATATATATATATATATTGATAAAAAACAAATTGGCCGTTTTCAGAACTACTTATCAAGATAAGTGCTGAATTTAGTGATACAGATATGGTTTCTTAAGTAATGCAAAAGATACAATGTATTTGATACATATGCAAACCTGTGTAACCTAACCCCAAGTCATAGATGTACTTGTTAAACCTTTGTTTGAGTGTGTATCTCGTCTTGAAAATATAGGGATAATTAACGCAAACAAATTGGATGTAAACACTTTACATGGTTTTGTTGCATCAAGAATATATAGTCTCGATTTTATTGAATTCGGGGTAAGTGAACTATGGGAAATTGATAAGGAAGAATATTGTTCAAGATCATCTTCGAATATTTCTATATCGATGTATGGAGTATCAGTATTTTCACAATTTCTATGTCCTTATTTTAGGGTAAGGAAGTTCTGCTCTTGTCACGAATTTGTAGAGTGGAGCTTCATCTCCATCTTCATGTTTATAAATGTATATATGTACAATAATAGTTGTTTAGTTAAACCAATTTGTGGATTTGTTAAAACTAGGTGTAAATGTACGTATAGATGTACGAATCTTACGGTTTTTTACCACTTTCCTATTAGTATTTGTGAGACTCCCCACCCAAAACCAAATTAATTTCATCGCATGATTCAAGCCATAATTATATGCAGAGCATTTCCTGTCTCTTTCCCTCCCTGATCTTCCTCCTTCATGCTGCCTGAGGGTCGTCTCTAGACGGCATTTGTGGCCCGAACGGCATAACGACGCTGTAGGACAAGAGGAGAGAGAGAGACAGAGGGAGAATCGTCTCCGAGAAATTTATTTTAAGCTTGACTTGGTCGCAAAGCCCCGGTCGTCCTTAAACCTTCCCTCACCAACTCCGCGTTTTGGAGGTTTAAGATTAGTCACAATTAAAGCTACTAAGTATTTTGTTTTGCAGATTTGTTGATATACGTTAAATCGTAAATATACTGCTATTTCAAATTACTTTATGCATTGTTGATGCAAGGTCCTTTTGAGAAACGAAAGATATCTTATATATATATATATATATATATATATATATATATATATATATATATATATATATATATATATATATATATATATATATATATATATATATATATGTCCGAGTGGCGTTTCAATATAGTAATAGCATTGATATCAAATGATCGTGTCTTCCTAGGGCGTTATGAAAAATAGCAGTTGTCTGTTTAACCTGTTATAATGAATGTTTCTACTTAAACCTCTAACTTGATATCTGTACATAATTCATTAACTACTTTTACGCTCAGTATACATTAGTAAGCTTATTTGTTTTCGTGTATTTTTCATGCTTCAGTTTTTTTTTTTTTTTTTCATATTTTATTATTCAGTAATGTAGAAATGTGCTAAAGATGCAAAAAAAAAAAATAATAATCTGAAAGTAAATTGTGAATGCTTTCCATTATCTTTTTAGTCTTTGTAGTTTTTTTTTTTTTTTTTTTTTTTTTTTTTTTTTTTTTTTTTTTTTTTTTTTTTTTTTTTTTTTTTGCATATTTATACTTTTTTTCATGTTACCGAATATGTACTACTCTATGTGCATCATTTTCATAAATATGCCTTTTTATTAAACCTGTTTTTGTATTTTGTTTCTCGACTTTGTACTAGTGCTATAGTTATAAGGTTATCTGTTCTATGATCATATTATCTGTCTGCTGTAACCATATTTATTATTTGAAGTGTGTTACATGTATATTTCTTTGCGTGTAAGGTGATAAATACACACAAGCTCCATGCTTATATACTTATACATACGCAAATCTGCATACTAGTGTAGTGCATGTATGTAAAACACGCAGGTATGATTGTGTTGGCGCACAAGGGCTCATAGCGAGGCATAAATTATAGTTTCTAATTGACAGTACATGATAGGGCACAAACCTGTTTTTATCCCCATCGTGTTCGCTTCTTATGAAATGCCGATTCTTCGTTTTTTCTTCTGTGTCTTCGCTGTGATTCGGCGCTCGACACAATTTAATGTCGAGAGGTGCTAGAAAAACGGGAATTTGGAAGGGCGGAAAATAAAATTCAAACAATTATTATGATCTGGAAAATTTCAAGTTGTAAGGAAACGGTGAACTCATACAAAATTGTTTAGCTCAAGTCCAAGTTTTGGAAATTAGTTATACATCTGTAAAATATTTTCTCTCTCAGAGAGAGAGAGAGAGAGAGAGAGAGAGAGAGAGAGAGAGAGAGAGAGAGATAATTCCTAAAGTATTTACTAATTATTTATATCATTATAGGGCTTTTTATATCACTAATTCACGTTTGTAGGTTCATATCAACTGTAAATTATGACTAGATGATTCCTTAGGTAAAATTAGGTTTGTTGATATATTCTTAAATTACACCTACTACTGTTATTGAAGTGCTATGTAATAATTCATTTGTTAATTATACCTTGATATTATTAAAAGTATATTAATTTATGAAGCAAACTTCCTCATTTACATTTATCCTTCAAGAAGGGTTCAGTGTATTTGTTACCAAGTATCTAAGGTTTCCCATCGTAAGTTTGGCGAATTATTCTTGTCCCCTCTCGCAACACGTGCGCACCATATGGATCAAGGCCAAAAACTTTCGCGGCTTTTTGTAACTGATGTTACTACATTAAATAAACGTTTCAGCTTGAGCTATATTGAAAGGAACATTATGTTTGATGTAGAGCTTTTCGAGTTTTATCCCATTTTCATTCCAAAATTCTCTCTCTCTCTCTCTCTCTCTCTCTCTCTCTCTCTCTCTCTCTCTCTCTCTCTCTCTCTCTCTCTCTCTCAAAATGATCTCTATTGATCCCTCTCCGTTTCCCGTTTGATATAATTTTCAACAATGCCGTTTTGAATCTTATACATAAAATTATAGCCTAATATAGGCGATCAAATAAAGACTATCTTCAAGTACCCGTATCAGGTCTTTGTGGACATAACTGCATTCGACAGAAAGTCACTGCTTACTCATTTATGCCTTTTTAGACCTGGGAAAAGGTGAGTAAGCACACTCCTACATCAGTCTACCCTTTGCCAAGTTTCTATGACATCTTTTTCGTCGATTTCTTCTTATTATCCAACATTGAATTGATACTATAGTTGATATTGTTTCTGTTTCTTCAGTGTCATCTTCTGTAGTTAATACCGTATTGGGCAGAGTTAAGTATGAGTATAATCTACAATTATAAAAATGTTTGTTGTTTTGGGTTTATCTATTATTGTCGTGAAGGCTTCTGTCACTTTTTAGAAATTCTTACGTAGTTAATTCCGACAGATGAGAGAGAGAGAGAGAGAGAGAGAGAGAGAGAGAGAGAGAGAGAGAGAGAGAGAGAGAGAGAGAGAGAGAGAGAGAGAGAGAGAGAGAGCAATGCGAGGATGTTGTCACCAGGACTAGCCACTTCACTTCGATGCACAAAAAAAGTCCTACGCGGAAGAACTATAAGGGAAATTCCTGGCGTACCTCTAATTACGTCGACAGGACAGAGAGATGGGGTTTGGGGGGTAATGGATTTGGGGTTGGGGAAGGAGGGGAAGGAAGGGTCGGACCCTCCTTCTTAATTCCACCTCCCCCCCTTAACCCCCTCATTTCCTCCACCTCCCCTTACTTGCCTTCACCGCTTTCACATGTTACAGATACAAACATCTTGACATAATCCGTAAATCAGACCGTCTCCCCCAGCCTCCTTCCACTGCATCATGTATTACATAAGATGTACAGCATCTAAGCAATGATGTTGTGAGGAAGGGCGTCTGCCAAGGGAAGAATATGGTTAATTTATGCCTGGGATTAGACGTAGTTTATTGTAGGTGGGCGTTGTGATCTTAGCAAGAGTGATTCTTTTGTGTTGTTTGATGCCAAGTTATTTGAAAAGTTATCTACTTAATTTTTATTCTAAACGAAAGAAATGTTGTTTGTAAATATGTTATAGTCTTTGGTGGTGTTCACATTTGTGATTAATTGTATAATGACGCGGTCTTGGTAGAAATTCTCTCTCTCTCTCTCTCTCTCTCTCTCTCTCTCTCTCTCTCTCTCTCTCTCTCTCTCTCTCTCTCTCTTAAAAATAAAAATAAAATAGGTATTAAAGGCTGTATCTTTTGACTGTATCTTCTATTAGGCACTTCATTTGTATTCTTTACCTTTGTAGATCTCGATTTAATTTTAATTTTTAACTGATCCTTCTTTAGTGTTAAAGATATTTTCTCTACCTATAAGAATAAACATGACGGTCATATGATTAGAGTCACTTGCTTCTTTTCAGCAAAGAAGCTATGATGATTTTGTTTTAAACTAACTAAGAAGAGGTACAGATATTTTGAGATGAAGTTGCAATTGATTTTATACTATTTTTATTAACAAATAAGATTATAGTAGTTGATAATATGAATGTTGCAAATTTCCTCCTTGCAATAATAACAATGCATTGTGTCTGGTTATTTTCTTGTTCTTAGAATGTGTATACTTTGGTGACTCCTTTTTTTGTATATTTCTATACACAATTGCAACTTTAACTTTTATTTCTCCGAACAGCTCTCATTTATTCGTTGCAAGGGATGTTTTAGAAACCAGTTTTAAGAGAGCTGTTTTGCCCCAACAAAAGTTGAGAAATAGTTACTTCTCCCACCCGAGGGATTCGGGCCATGATTATTGTTGTTGTTGAAGTTGCCAAGTAGTTCTATTTGGTTTTTCCTTGCTCTTCACTTCTTTGGAATACGAAGATTCTGTCCTTTTCGTGGAGGAGAAAATAAAGAAGTTACTGCGTAAAATAAGGAGAGACGAACGGCTAAATAGGGAAGCAAGGAGTAAAGTACCTCCCGTAAACTCATATTTATTGCCGATTTGACGGCTCTCATACTCCTCACAAATACAGTATTCAGTTTCTTAATTTTGAGGCGTGCATAGTAGATAGAGTATTTGATTATTCAGAAGGTATCGAAATGATCGAGATATAAGGGGTGAGGACGGGTTTGACATCCGTTTAATATCCTTGCATCATCGAACAGTGCATTATGAAATGTTTTTTATTTAAGGTCACCTTTAAAACTTGTTTCTTGTGGGTTTGTTAAAAAGTAATGATATGTATTTATTTATTTAATTTATTTATTTATTTATTTATTTATTTATTATTATTATTATTATTATTATTATTCTCCTGTAAAAGTATCTTGTGAGACAGCAACAAAGAGATGGAGCTGGGGGGAGAGTGACTGCTCCCCGCACTCTAGTTTTGGGGTGTTTGAATGTGCGTGGATGTAGTACGATAGAGAGTAAAAGATGTGAGATTGGAAGTATGTTTAGAAGTAGAAGGATGGATGTATTGGCCTTGTGTGAGACAAAGATAAAAGGAAAGGGTGAAGTGATGTTTGGTGAAATGTCTGGTAGAGTGTCTGGGATTGAAAGGGGAAGAGCGAGAGAGGGTGTGGCTTTATTGTTGAGTGAATGGATTACAGGCAAAGTAGTGGAATGGAAGGAGATATCATCTAGGTTAATGTGGGTAAGGGTTAGGTTGGGTAGGGAATGTTGGGCGTTTGTCAGTGCGTATGGGCCAGGTAGTGAGAAAAGTGAAGAAGAGCGGAATGAGTTCTGGAATGAATTAACTAGGTGTGTAGAAGGACTGGGTAGAAGGAATTATGTAGTTGTTATGGGTGACTTAAATGCTAGAGTGGGTGCTGGAGAGGTAGAAGGTGTCATTGGGAAATATGGCGTACCAGGTGAAAATGAGAGTGGTGAGAGACTGGTAGATATGTGTGTTGAACAAGAGATGGTAATAAGTGCTAGCTTTTTTAAAAAGAAAGATAAAAATAAGTATACATGGGTAAGAGTGGCAAATGGAAGAGTAGTAGAAAGGGCATTAATGGATTATGTGTTGATAACTAAAAGAATGTTTGGAAGATTGAAAGACGTGCACGTGTTTAGGGGTATGGCTAACGGTATGTCTGATCATTTTTTGGTGGAAGGAAAATTAGTTGTAGCAAAAGAGTGGGGGAATAGAGTAGGTGGATGTAAAAGGGAGCTAGTGAGGGTTGAAGAGCTAATAAAACCGGGGGTAAAAAGTAAATATCAGGAAAGGTTGAAAATGGCATATGACGAGGTGAGAGTAAGAGAAACTGGTAATTTAGAGGAGGAGTGGAAGTTAGCAAAAGAAAATTTTGTTGGGATTGCAAGTGATGTATGTGGCAAGAAGGTTGTTGGAGGCAGCATGAGGAAGGGCAGTGAATGGTGGAATGAAGGAGTGAAGGTAAAAGTGGAAGAGAAAAAGAGGGCTTTTGAAGAATGGCTGCAGAGTAATAGTATAGAGAAGTATGAAAAATATAGAGAGCAAAAGGTGGAAGTAAAGCGCAAGGTACGTGAGGCAAAGAGGGCAGCTGACCTGAGGTGGGGTCAGGGACTGGGTCAGTCATATGAAGAGAATAAGAAGAAGTTTTGGAAAGAAGTGAAGAGAGTAAGGAAGGCCGGCGCAAGAATTGAAGAGACAGTGAAAGATGGAAATGGAAGGTTGTTAAAAGGAGAGGAGGCAAGGAAAAGGTGGGCGGAATATTTTGAAAGTTTGCTGAATGTTGAGGATGATAGGGAGGCAGATATAATTGCGGTTCCAGGTGTTGAGGTGCCAGTGATGGGAGATGAGAATGAGAGAGAGATTACAATAGAGGAAGTGAGGAGAGCACTAGATGAAACGAGAGTAGGAAAAGCATCGGGTATGGATGGTGTGAAAGCTGAGATGTTGAAGGAAGGGGGTGTGACTGTACTTGAATGGTTGGTGAGATTGTTTAATGTGTGTACCAGTAGATTGGGTCTGTGCATGTATTGTACCACTATATAAGGGTAAGGGAGATGTGCATGAGTGTTGTAATTCAAGAGGTATTAGTTTGTTGAGTGTAGTTGGAAAAGTGTATGGTAGAATACTGATTAATAGGATTAAGGATAAAACAGAGAATGCAATCTTGGAAGTACAGGGTGGTTTTAGAAGAGGTAGGGGTTGTATGAATCAGATTTTTACAGTTAGGCAGATATGCGAGAAATATTTAGCAAAAGGTAAGGAGGTGTATGTTGCGTTTATGGATCTGGAGAAAGCATATGATAGAGTTGATAGGGAAGCAATGTGGAATGTGATGAGGTTATATGGAGTTGGTGGAAGGTTGTTGCAAGCAGTGAAAAGTTTCTACACAGGTAGTAAAGCATGTGTTAGAATAGGAAAGGAGGTGAGCGATTGGTTTCCGGTGAGAGTGGGGCTGAGACAGGGATGTGTGATGTCGCCCTGGTTGTTTAACTTGTATGTTGATGGAGTGGTGAGAGAGGTGAATGCTAGAGTGCTTGGACGAGGATTAAAACTGTTAGGCGAGAATGATCATGAATGGGAGGTAAATCAGTTGTTGTTTGCGGATGATACTGTACTGGTAGCAGACACAGAAGAGAAGCTTGACCGACTAGTGACAGAATTTGGAAGGGTGTGTGAGAGAAGGAAGTTGAGAGTTAATATGGGTAAGAGTAAGGTTATGAGATGTACGAGAAGGGAAGGTGGTGCAAGGTTGAATGTCATGTTGAATGAAGAGTTACTTGAGGAGGTGGATCAGTTTAAGTACTTGGGGTCTGTTGTTGCAGCAAATGGTGGAGTGGAAGCAGATGTACGTCAGAGAGTGAATGAAGATTGCAAAGTGTTGGGGGCAGTTAAGGGTGTAGTAAAAAATAGAGGATTGGGCATGAATGTAAAGAGAGTTCTATATGAGAAAGTGATTGTACCAACTGTGATGTATGGATCGGAGTTGTGGGGAATGAAAGTGATGGAGTGACAGAAATTGAATGTGTTTGAGATGAAGTGTCTGAGGAGTATGGCTGGTGTATCTCGAGTAGATAGGGTTAGGAACGAAGTGGTGAGGGTGAGAATGGCTGTAAGAAATGAGTTAGCGGCTAGAGTGGATATGAATGTGTTGAGGTGGTTTGGCCATGTTGAGAGAATGGAAAATGGCTGTCTGCTAAAGAAGGTGATGAATGCAAGAGTTGATGGGAGAAGTACAAGAGGAAGGCCAAGGTTTGGGTGGATGGATGGTGTGAAGAAAGCTCTGGGTGATAGGAGGATAGATGTGAGAGAGGCAAGAGAGCGTGCTAGAAATAGGAATGAATGGCGAGCGATTGTGACGCAGTTCCGGTAGGCCCTGCTGCTTCCTCCGGTGCCTTAGATGACCGCGGAGGTAGCAGCAGTAGGGGACTCAGCAGTATGAAGCTTCATCTGTGGTGGAAATGTGGGAGGTTGGGCTGTGGCACCCTAGCAGTACCAGCTGAACTCGGCTGAGTCCCTGGTTAGGCTGGAGGAACGTAGAGAGTAGAGGTCCCCTTTTTGTTTTGTTTCTTGTTGTTGTCGGCTACCCCCCAAAATTGGGGGAAGTGCCTTTGGTATATGTATGTATGTATGTATTATTATTTCTGCTGTTGTTACTAGTATCATACCTATTTTAACTTTTTCATTGGTTTTTATTTGACTGAAGAGACCATGACGGTAAAAAAAAGGTCAATAATCGTCAGGGAGGAACGGACATTTTTCGCCATAATATGATAATGCTAATAAGGTAAGATAGTCTTATGAACTGGCTATCCTTTTAAGAATTTAGCCAATGAATCCTCTATACGAAATCTAACTGAGGCCCTTTGCGTCAATAAGCGTAGGAGGAGATGATGATGATGAATGCTTATAAACTTTTGGCCATGTTACCTCAGCTTTGTGGTATCTTCAAAATGGATAATTCCCTAAGTACTAAATTTTGACTATATTTTTGGAAATATGGAAGTTCATTCAGGTATGTTCATCCTTGTGCTGAACTTAAAAGAAAGTTGGATTATTTTGCCATTGTAAAAAGTAACTTAACCTTTGAATATCTAAGGACGGGTTTCAGTGAATTTTTTACTAAAGGTTTTAATTTCTTGTGAAGTCAGGACCTTTCAAACAACCAAAACATTTAGTGAAATTTATTTGTTTATAGATAGAATGTCATCCTCCTCTAAGATGTTCCCAGAAAGTATGTTTTATCTGTTTCTAGTTATCAAATGCGAACAAGAAGTATACTTACTATCCATTTTACTGTGCCCTTATACAGGAGAGTGAACAATGCTGGTTTTTGCATGGCATGCTGTTGAGATGGCAACCCATTAATTAGCCATGATCTGCACTGCTTGACCTTTGGTGGTATCCACTCGGCCACTTATAATCTTTATCCATGAGACTGTTGCTATGATAACATTATCTTTCCTTTCTTCGTTTATTGAAGTCTCCCATCATTTATGGAAATAGTCAATAGATTCACAAAATTTCATCAAAAAAATTATAAATAGTAGGATTTTTTTCCGCTGTTTTCTATTTGATTTTTATTGCTAATTCAATTCTGGCAGGATAATGGTCAGGACAGTGAAATATTTGTAACATTTAATGCGATCTAAACATCCTATCTCTTAAGTGCATGGTAAGGAAACACTGATAAGTGCTGCAATCATTTGTCTTTGAAACTCTCTCTCTCTCTCTCTCTCTCTCTCTCTCTCTCTCTCTCTCTCTCTCTCTCTCTCTCTGCACCCACGTTAAAGGATGTTGGCTTTTGAGATCTCTTCCGCATTCGTAGATTAGAGACAGATTCTGGTCCCTTAAATCACTCCTGACGTGAACAGGTTCGAGCGAATTCTAATTATCCCTCATTTGGCCTCTAATTTAGGTGAAAGGGGCAGCCAGCCACTCTCCACGTTAATGAGGATAAGATGACGCTATCGACAAGTGACCCTTTGCTCTGGATATTTACTTCCTGCTTTCCTGAAACTTACGTCTTTTTAGTAAAACAGAAATGGGGTTCGTCGCTTTTCGGTTTGCATTGAAATGGGGAAATAGTAATTATGGAAAAAATGGAAAAAGAAAATCCGAATAGAACAATATAATCAGGAAATAGTCTCCCGACAGTCGAAATTAGAGGTAAAAAACTGCATGCATTCTGATGATAAACCGACCTAATTATATTTATAAGAAGGGCTCTCACATAGTTATCAGTTAATTAGTTAAGGAACATGAGATAAGTCTCGAAATTAAAAGTCATTAGGAACGTAACTGACGAATAGAAAATGGAACATTCTATATCATGTTTTTCTCGTTATCAGTTAACTCTTCAAAAAACTTGTAGCAATTTTCAAAAGTTAAAACACATTAATTTTGGAACCAAGGAATAAAAAAGAAAATGGAGCATTTTCCTTTTTATAACGCTATTTAAAATTTACAAATTACAGCTAGATCTTTCTGGTTTCTCATAATTTGGCGCATTACACAGATGATTGGCCGTCTCTAGTTGATGACACCCCTTGATGTTGCGTGATTAAAATGATTAAGGAATAATTAACCCAGTACAGGTAGCATATAGCAGCAATTATTTCGCATCAATGTTTCCCTCTCCCTACCTCTCATGGGCTTCCTGAGATACGCTCTTCCAATTCAATCCTTATTTCAACAGCAAGTCTCATTATAACTCATCCAATCCTAAAAGGCACCCCTTTTCCTGTGGTACTCTTATTCCTATTCCTATCTCTTATCACACTCATTCTTCCTGTGTATAGGATTCTTATGCTGTATCCCATCCTTTTTTTCAGGTACCTTATTTCTTACCAGTGCTTTCAACAATATCAATTTTTATCCAATCCGAAATCTTATATCTTAATCCATCCACTCCTTTTAATTACTACTAAGCATTTCGGCTCTAAATGTTGTCCATTGATCCATCTGAGGTGCTCTATTTCTTGTCCGCGGACATTCTATGAGGAGGATTACGTGTAATCTTAATTTTAATTTCATTGTTTTATACTAAAATGTTGTTTGCTTATATGCATTTTCGTATTACCTGATTGTGTTCCATGTGACCTCGGTAAAGTAAATTATCTTTTAGTAAGCAACAATATGAAAATTATCTCGATTTATCTTCTGGGTGTAATTATTGTACAGGCTGCTAAAATACGTAGTGGGAGATTCGTTTATTAAAGTGAAGTAACCCGAAGGAATGTCGGGATACCAAGGCTTATTCAACTACTCTGTATCTATGTATATGAACAGAAAGATTAATGAGAATTGATCTAAGAAGGACTAAAAGATGTAAGAATTTGTGGTGGTTAATAAACCAAAGTCGTCAAACCACCAAACACAGACTATCCTTATCTATGCCTAAAATATCGGACTCGCCTTTATTCGTTGAGACCTATAATAAATAGTCCTCTGCTTTGTAGAATGGTGAATAAATTGGATTGGGAATGAGATAGTAGCTTTTATGTATACCAATTTGGATAAAGGAATGTAATGCATAATATTGTTTATTCCGACAGATGACTCGATATTTTCTATGAAACGTCATATATCTGAAAGACGAGAATTTAACCTCTTCATCCTTATTACACGCTGCTGTATCTTAAATAGAGGTATGCTAATTTTACAATATGCTGTAGTTGAGCAGTGGTGATTGATACAAATTTTTCATTACTCACATCGAAATAAAGCTAAATTGAGTAAATTGAAACAGACTCTTCACAAAGCTTAAACCAGAATTCAGCTGAATAGAGTGGATTGAAACAAGCTTGTCTTATTGTTTAAATCAAAACAAGGCTGAACAGAGCAAATTGAAACAAGCTTTTCCTGCTTACATCAAAATTAAGCGGAATGGGGTGTATTAAAATAAAGTTTTCATCGCTTACACCGAAATTAAGAGGATAGGGCGCATTGAAACAAACACATCACATTGCTTACATAAGAATTAAGCTGAATCGAGCAAATTGAAACAAGCTCTTCTCCTTGCTTACATCGAGATTAAGCCGACTAGATCAGATTAAAACAAGCTTTCCCCATTGCTTACATCGAAACTTCTTTACAGGTTCCACGTTCCCAACCTTTTTCCCAAGTAAACCCTAGTGTTTCTATTCGTTAAACCCAATTCCTGTTTCATATCTCACTGGAATCCCCCAAGTTTCTGTTTACTAATGGTATCAGGAGGTACCCCTTTTCGTCCCGCCCAAGGAGTTTCTTTATAAATGGATCCCTTGAAGTAGTTTTGACTTTCCAATTACCCTCGTCCCCTCCTACTCCACTCGAGCCTTCCCATGGGTACGTCACCAGTCCCAAGAGTATCATCATCTGTTTAGTGACAAAGCCGCGAGACAACGTTTGGGAAATCAGCTGTTCAAACGCGGAAGCGAATCGAGCAACGTTGTGTTATCACGTTCTGCCGCAGGCTCTTCTGTCTCCGCTCCTGTTTGCTGGCATTTCATTCGCTAGTGTCAACATGAAAGAGAAGCGTTTAATTGTAGTTTTATACATTTTTTTTTTACTATCTAAGGGCATTGATTTTGGATTATTTTTCTTTTAAAGTTTATAGATAATAATGAGGTCTTTCCGATCCCGTTCGTCTTCCAAGTTGAAGGACTGGCTCGTCCAGTGACTGGGAAATACAGGTTTAGGATGCTGCCTTGGGGGACGCTTTTGAAAGTTGCCACGTATACTTATTTCTCCAGTATCCTGTTTATTGTTTATAAAACCTGGTTTTAGGGTCTTAACGAGTTTTATGTTTTTCCTTAAGGCATTGAATTCCTCCATATATTTACAAGAAATGTCCTATTACTATAACTCAAAAACTGCGACTCAAGAGATCATTGTGTACAAACACGATTCGAACATTAAAAAAGTAAAACAACCGAGTTGCCATCGTCCCTTGACCTTAACCGAGTTGATTAGGAGTCAGCAGGGACGGGCAGAGATGGGAGTATCGATGAACAGGCTTTGACAGACAGACAGACAGAGAACCGAGGTAGAATCTGACAGCCTGAAAAGGCGAATGAAAAAAAAAAAAAAACACGGGAAGAATAAATTTGTCGATGACCAACATCGTTTCTGTTGTATCTATGATGGATCCATTTAGTGTATAATCCAATATACACGGTTTGGTGAGGTCGAATGCTGAGCCGTCGGATTCTTTCATTTATTCAGGCGTTATACTTAGACATGCTCGTCTCGTGTACTCTCTATTTGTTCGTTTGATATACATGCTATAAAAAAATAACTGCTTCATTAAATGTAAGTATCTTTAAGCCGAACTTTTGATGGTATGTGTTACTGCATTTTTAATTAATTCTTCTAATTTGCATTTATTTCAATAGGGAATGCCTGGGCTGTTAATTGAATTTATCAAACATTTAGTAAATTGTAATGTTCATAATAGCTCACACAAATTCAGATACACACACATACACACACAAACACACACACACACACATATATATATATATATATATATATATATATATATATATATATATATATATATATATATATATATATATATATATTCACACACATACAACAATTCAATCGTTTCTAGCCCACTGCAGGGCAAAGGCCTCAGAAGTATCTTTATTCATGTCTGGATTCTGGCCAGGTTTGATCAGCACGCTGCTCCGTACGGATTGGTGAAGGTGAGAGACTTTTTTCTGATCGCTCACAAAAAACCAACCTAGTATGGATGTCTCTGACTAGTACAGCTTTTCTGATCATGGCGACTCACGAACCCTTTCATCACGTTAAGGTATCCCCGCTCAAAAATTAATGTATATATATATATATATATATATATATATATATATATATATATATATATATATATATATATGCATATTTGTAAAGTTTATATACATATATATACATGCATATATTGTCGTATGTTTATATATTTATATAGTATATATGTACGAATATACACACATATATATATACATATATATGTGTATATATATATATATATATATATATATATATATATATATATATACACGCGCGCGCGCACACGCATATACACACACATATATATATATATATATATATATATATATATATATATATATATATACATATACATATATATATATGCATATTTGTAAAGTTTATATACATATATATACATGCATATATAGTCGTATGTTTATATATTTATATAGTATATATGTACGAATATACACACATATATATACATATATATATATATATATATTTATATATATATATATATATATATATATACATATATATATATATATATATATATATATATATATATATATATATATATATATATATATATATATATATATATATATATATAGTGGATGCCTGTGTCTTTCCCTGGCCGAAACACAAGAGAGGTGGAAAAGAGTAAAGTTTAAGGAAAATTATTTTAAAAAGGTTATCAAAACCCATTATTTTGTGCTGTGTAACCTTTTGATTTCAAAATAGATGTAACCCTATTAGGACTACTATCCCTGACAAGAGGTTAGTGAACCTGTGTACATTCTATAGTGCCTAAAGTTCAAGTAAAAAGGACCTTAAGATTCTCAAGTTCCTTGCAAATCATAGGTTTCTTTGGTATGTCTTGAAGGACTCCCACCGCCGAGTAGAAGAGAGGCGGGGAGTGTGAGAGAGTGAGTCAGATCCTAGGGTCAATATCTCCTAGCTTGGGTTTTTATGTCCTGGGCTGAATTTCGTTGTGATTTCGAAAAGGTCTGCTTTTAGTTTATTTTTCTACTGCAAATGTCCAGGAGCATCGTAAGTATCCTATCCTTATCATGTTCAGTCCTGATGCAAACAAAGGAGAGAATCGAGAAATAAAAGTTAACTTAACCACAGAGGAAGTAATAGACTTTCTGGTGAAAGATTAAAGAACGAAGGTCTCAATTATTAACCAAGTTGCTAGTGGGTTTGCCCCACTCACGTAACAGCTCTCTCTCTCTCTCTCTCTCTCTCTCTCTCTCTCTCTCTCTCTCTCTCTCTCTCTCTCTCTCTCGTTTGCCTAATGTATTAGGAATATTCTCCTGTCAATCCCGTATTAAAAACTGGCTCTATTCTGAGTCATTAAAACTCATGACGAAGATTGGTACAAGGATAATGAAATCAGGCAGATTGGACAGTTTAGCTCATTTGCTTTCGTAGTGCATTGCACCCAGTGGACTAAACAGAACTGGCTAGGGAGGGGGGCGGGGATGGCTAGGAAAAGGCATAAGGAATACCGTTACTTTAGCTAGATTAACGACGATGACGTAATTCAAAATGCTTTGATATATGCATAAACTTTGCTGTAGATTCGTTCGCCAATGAGGAGAGAGTTGTACATTTTCAGAAGTGGCAATGTCCCTTTATCCTTTGTTCGTTCTCCTTTTTTTCTCTTCATCTCGATTATTATGGGCTTCACATGTGTCGCCTATGTCTCTTCCTTCTGCATGCAAATTATCTTCCATTAAGCATACGCTTGTCATGCCTGTTTGTGTTGTCTCTCTCTCTCTCTCTCTCTCTCTCTCTCTCTCTCTCTCTCTCTCTCTCTCTCTCTCTCTCTGCTATTAGATTTTCAACATTCTTCAGTCATGATGCCAACGTTGTTATCAAGTCAGACCTTTACTAACCGAGGAAATATTTCCTAGTGTAAATTTTGTCCTACCGTAGTATCCTTTTGTATTGAATTTAAGAAAACTATATAGAATAAGTTACACATTTAATAAGTTAAGCAACTAGTTTCTAAAATACCAAAATTTATTTTTGTAATGATTCTTAAGATTTCATTCTTATGTCTAGAACTTCAAGTTTTATCTGGAACTACATTTATTGAAGGAAATTCCTCCCAGCATTATTGATTGTAATTGCATTTCTTGAAGGAAAGTCTACCACTTGATAATTTTTTAAAATTTTCGTTACATTGACAAATGATTTATTTATTCTCGTAGTTTTCACTTTGTATCAGGTTTGGTATATTAATTTCAGAATGTCTATGTTTACTCTCTCTCTCCCTCTCTCTCTCTCTCTCTCTCTCTCTCTCTCTCTCTCTCTCTCTCGTCCTTACGTTGATCTAGTGGCAGGATAGACTGGTTTAACCGTTCTCTACCCGAGCCGCCTGGATATACGGTCATGGTGTTCTATCCATGTATATTTCTATCTATTAATCTTTCTCTGGTTTGTCTTTCTTGTCTCAAGTTCCTATGATTGCTACGCCTTTTGCGATGTTTGGTCGTCGACCTCTCCTAATAAACAAAGGAATTTCATGACACAAACGTAACTATTCCATGCTCATTTTGCATTCGCTTATATCAGCTGGTGTTGCCACCAACGCAAACACAGCCAACCTGATTGTTACGGGGAAGTCAGGACTTAGTTGCTCCCGTTTATTTTTTTCCTTCACATTTTTTGTTGCCAGGAAAACAGGTCCTTCTCCGGTAAGGGTATTTGGAGCAGTTTGTTCCTTGCTGGGAGCTTGACTAAAGCAGGTTTGCACAAACATCGCGTACAAATATGTGTACATCAGTTAAGTGAATGTATGCAATGGCAAATTTGGACAAACACGTTGCTGTTTATATTTATCGTGTACATTGACAGGGTTGCTTATATGTCCATAAATACTAGATAGGAACATACTAATTTTA
The DNA here is from genome assembly GCF_036898095.1 of Palaemon carinicauda. Lineage (NCBI taxonomy): Eukaryota > Metazoa > Arthropoda > Malacostraca > Decapoda > Palaemonidae > Palaemon > Palaemon carinicauda. The sequence continues at coordinate 230,649,048 of NC_090725.1, read as the reverse complement.
ATGTATGAAAGCAGGTCTTCACATATAGCAGGTTATTGAACTTTTGTTTATTTTTGTTTAAATCTTCCTTAATATGTCGGTATACTGCAATATGGTCGCACACAAATCAATCGTAGCAAACAGAGTTTTGCACTTGTCCATTCAAACAGTAAAGAAAGGGCAAGGAGTGGAGGACATAGGCCTACCTACATTATCGAACAAACTGAAATTTTGTAGGTTAGACTTATCTGCTTTACCTGGGATTATCCAGGTTACCTGGATACGAATCCAGAGTCAGTTGATGCGGCAGTTAAGTTTTATCTCATATACTGATGAAATATTTTTAAAGTATATGTAATGAGTGATGACACACACACACACACACACACACACATATATATATATATATATATATATATATATATATATATATATATATATATATATATATATGTGTGTGTGTGTGTGTGTGTGTGTGTGTGTGTGTGTGTATTACAGTAGAATTGGAGGGAGGGAGGGATAAGAATGAACATCAGCAGAGGTAAAGGATATTGTTAAAGGAGAAAAAGTTGATATCTGACCTGAAATTTTTTTTGTTTAAAGATTACCTCAGATAACGTTAGCTACAAATCTAATATAAATTTCAGTAGCGTACTGTACACAGAACTAATAAGAGCGTGTTGATGATATCAAATTATAATCCTCATAATCGAAGCGAGATTAGTTTTTAACCGCCAACTCTGCCCTATAGGGAAGTTGGGTGCTGTGAAATTCCATAAAAACTCTCACCTTGATGATATCAGGCTTTTGC
>NC_090725.1:230635758-230638258 GCF_036898095.1 Palaemon carinicauda | reverse complement strand
TTAAAGATTATGTTTAGTGAATATTGGAATTTTCACAATTAGATTTTCACAGATTTTTTTTTTATTGAATGTTTATATTTTTACATAATTTTTTAATGAATATTTATATTTTTACAGAACTTTTTATTGAATATTTAGATTTTACAAAATAAGTTTTGAATGTTCAATATTTTTCAAAATTGGTTTATCGAGTATCTTAGAATTTTACAAGACTTTCTTTAACAAAAATTTATAATCTTTTTCAAAATTTATGTATTGAATATTCACATTTATTTTAATAACAAGATATTTTTGAAAATTCCTATGTTTTTGTGCGAATTAATTAATCGGATCTGTGAATTTTTATTATGAATTATTCATTGAATAAGTATATTTTATGATAAATTATTTATTTGATTTTTGCATTCTCAATTAATTTTTTTTATTGAATATTTGAATCTTTATAAGATTTTACTTAGTGAATATTGAACTTTTATTGGAATGCTTATTGAATGTTATAGATTTTTGTAAATATATATTTATATATATATATATATATATATATATATATATATATATATATATATATATATATATTAAATTTCAAATATTTATGCGAATTTATGTTTTGAATATTTAGTTTTACGAGAATTTAGTTAAATGCCATTAAATATTTAGGTTTTTATGTTGAAGTTTTTACCTTATATCAATATTTATGGTATAGTTATATATACATTAGTTATATTTATGTGTGTGTATTTCTTAATGCAATATGATGTAAATATTTTTATATATACGTGTATATATATATATATATATATATATATATATATAAATATATATATATGTATATATATAAATATATATATATATATATATATATATATATATATATATATATATATATATATATATATATATGTATATATATATATTAAATATTTATATTATACTGTTTATAGAATTACAAAGCTCAAGATAGAGATGACTGGTGGTATCTAACTGAGGCCCTTTGTGTATATAGGCGTAGGGATGTTGATGATGTCATATATACATTGAAACATGGTTTTCTGTTTTACTTCATTGGCATCAGTTTTAACCTTTTTCTCTCTTTATACTAAGTTAATTGCTTACCTTGTTTACAATTCGATACCAGGTTATGTATATATATACATATATAGATAGATACATACATACATGCATATATATACATATATATATATATATATATATATATATATATATATATATATATATATATATATATATATATATATATATAGGGTAAAAGGAAATTTTCAAAACGACAAATACTAAATAGACGTTTATTTTATGAGTATGCATAATTTCTTGAATAAATAATATGTGTTTCTGTAATCATGCCTGCTCGAAAATATGTAAAATCTGATGCAGATTTAGCAATGTAGCAATGGAATATTATGGTAAAAATGCGATCTTTTTTATTAACTTACAAATAACTGACATTATCGAGATTAAGTAGCATACAGCAGAGCTAAAATCAAGTTATACCTCTTCTTATTTGATTTGAGAGGTTTTTTTTTTCTTTTTTTTTCTTTTTTAGAGCGATAGGTTCAAATCCTGTCCTCGGTAAAAGTAGGCTACATTACTTATCCTAATTGAATTTCCCCTTAGCAGTGTTGCTTCGAAACTCTGTTGCTTAATATTTGAAGGAATGAGTATTTACGCAAAGTAAAGTCCAGATTACCTTTTTTTGTTATTATATCTACTATCTAGTTTTGTTTTGAGTAAGAGGCATAGGCTCAAATTCTGTCTCGGCTCTTTGGGAAAGATTGGTTGTCTCACTGAAATACTAAAGGCTTCCAAAATATGTCTACAACAGGAAAAGGGGGCTAAGATATATATAAATATATATATATATATATATATATATATATATATATATATATATATATATATATATATATTTATATATATATATATATATTTATATATATATATATTAATAATGAGCAATAAATCCTTGATAATATCGAGTTACCACCGCCTCGGTAATGACGTAGCAAGTATAAATTAATTCATTATTAATATATACATATATATATATATATATACATATATATATATATATATATATATATATATATATATATATATATATATATATATATATATCTTAGCCCCCTTTTCCTGTTGTAGACATATTTTGGAAGCCTTTAGTATTTCAGTGAGACAACCAATCTTTCCCAAAGAGCCGATCCCTTTTTGAAACGATGGTTTGCCCACCGCGAAGACACGACCAGAACTAAGGATTCCGAGCAACAATGGACCGCGAGAGCAATTTATTGCTTTTGCTCCTTCAAACTCGTTTAGAGCGAGTCCGGTCTCTATCTTGCTATTATCTGGGGCAAGCTTTTGAGCGCACAGAATAGGTGTGTTTGCGGGATATGCCCAGTCCAGCGGGGATGGATAAATCCCTGGTCATTAACAGGATTTGGGGGATCGGATTCGCATTCTAAAGTGAAAGATTTTGGTTGGAAAC
>NC_090725.1:230625758-230628258 GCF_036898095.1 Palaemon carinicauda | reverse complement strand
ACCCAGCATCCATTCGATCTCCCCTGATGACCCTCATAGCCAAGCATCCATCTAATCTCCCATCATCTTTCTCATCTTCCAGCTCCATTTAGTAATCCAGTATCCATTGATTCTTTCACGATGAACCTCATCTTGTACCATCTATCTAATCTTCTAACATCCATGCCATCTTCCAGCATCATGGTAATTGTCCATTATCCATTCATTTTTTCGTCACCCAGTATCATCTAATGGCCTAGTGTTATTTCATTTTCTCATGAGGCTTCTCATCTCAAGTTATCCATATAGTCTCTCAGTATTCTATCTTGCTGCCCAGATTCTTCTGGTTCCCAGCATCTTATTAATATTGAAACATCAACCTCATTTCCCAGCATTTATATATTCTTCCAACATCCACCCCATCACCCAGAAATATATAGATGCCCAACTTCATTTAATCTGCCAGAATCCACTTCATTTCCAAGCATCTAGCTTATATCCCAGAGCTAGCTGTATTTCACATCATCATGCTGCCCAGCATCCACCGAATCTACCAATCCTGGCCAAGTAACCATCTGAATTCTCGTCGTTAAATTCATCACCCAGCTGCATGTAGTTTTACAGCTTCCACTTATCATTTCATGATGCTCTTCATCTCCAAGCTGCTATCGAATCTCATTTCCCAGGATAAAAAGTCTCCTTGCGTTAATTTTATCGCCTAGAATCAATATCATCAACCAATAATTATCATGTCTCCCAACACCTATCTTTTCTTCAAATATCTATTTCGCTTTTATTTTAGTATCAATCTTGGAACATCCCCCACACCACCCTGCATCCACCTCGTCTTCTCAACATCTAACTTATTTCCTAGCATCCATCTCATTTCCCGGCATTAACCTTCTCTCCCAACATCCCATTCATTTCCCAGCATCAAAATAATTTCCTCGCATTCTTTTCATCTTCCAGCATGACACTTCATTTCCTTGCATTAATATTATATTGGTAACCATATCATCACTTAGCATCCAGTTTATCTTCCAGTATGTGCAATGTATTTTTGTGTCAGGTATTAAACTATTCAAGTTTTCAATTGTGTGCCATATCTCATAAGCTCATATAGCTCGAGTTTGTGTGGAAGAATAGTTATTTAGGATATTTAAGCCCAAAGAATTTAACTTAGTGAAAGGGTTTGTGTATTGTGATGATCAGCAAAACTGTACTAGTCAGGGCCACCATACTAGGTTGGTTTGCTGTGAGCGATCAGACGAAAATTTCCCACCATCACCAATCTGCAGTGGCCAGCGTGATGATGAAAATTGGCCAAACCCCAGACATGACTAAGGACATGTCTGAGGGCTTTGTCATGCAGCGGACTAGAAACAGCTGCATTTGTTGTTGTTGTTGTCGTTGATGGTGTTGTCCGACCTTATTAGTAACTTATTTACGAATTAACAATGTAAGTACTGTAATTATTTTAAAGAACAGGGATAGAGGGGTTACTGTTATATCATTGAGTTTTTCTCTGAATGGAAATGACAAAGCTTCATCATAGCCTGAATAAGTAAACTGATGTAAATGTGAGGTAAAAAAGAAATGGTAATGGTAGAGGAAAAGGTGAAGTAATTCTATAAAGACCTCTTGTTTAGGTAGCTATCAAAAAACTTCGTTGTACCAAAATCTTGTGATATAAACGGTTTTTCATCTCTTGATTTCACCAAAATTCTACGCCTAGTCAGTGCATATAATTCCCGATGCAGTTTTACCCGTCATGTTCGTGGAGCCCACCGCCTAATTTACTGCAATTAGGGGTTATTGTTCTTTTAAAACTCAGCCGTATTTTCAACGGAGGGAGACCCGATGGGGTTGGAGAGAGAGAGAGAGAGAGAGAGAGAGAGAGAGAGAGAGAGAGAGAGAGAGAGAGAGAGAGAGAGAGAGAGAGAGAGTATAGTAAACTGTGAACGGTTTTCAGGATATATTTTTTTCCGAAATGTTTGCTTTGCTTTTCTGGGATTTTATAATGTTTTTGCATCTTTTTTTTTTTTCTTGGCAAGTTTCATTTCGTATTTCAGTTTTATTTTATATCCTGCAGAGTTGACAATGATGCCATAAACAAGGTATGGAGTGTAAATTTGTCTACGTAGATATCTTATATAACGAAAAGATATATTTGTTCAGAAACACAATAAAGTTGTGATAATAATTGCAATATTGCTTAGTTATCTAATTAAATCTCTTGATAATAAGGAAATATGATAACCTGAAGTAATAACAAAGTTATTTAAAGTATGTGTCATAGAGAAGAACAAAATACGTTCAACGATTGGGTTCTTGAGTTGAAAGGTTCCAAAGTCCACCAAAATTAACCCTTCTCTTTTTCAGAAGCCTGGTGGTCTCGCAACTGTTAGCTATAAGTATATTATAATAATATTGTAAAAGACGTTAATGATTTTTTATTTCTTTTTTTATTCAAATATATAATGTTTCATTTGAGTCTTATATTTGAAAAGTTTTTATCTAA
>NC_090725.1:230598258-230618258 GCF_036898095.1 Palaemon carinicauda | reverse complement strand
AGTATATATCTGCACAAAGATTAGTAGAGGTACCCCTGCAAAGTATATAAAAAAAAGTTAATTGAGTGTAATTAGTAAAGTTCGCAAGTTGCCAAATGAGATTAGTGAGATATTTTGTCCATATGCTTTTTCTCTTCTGAATGTGTTTTATCATTCGCAACGTAAGATCAAATTCATAACTATTTGGGTAAATTTGTGTATTGTTTAATGTACAGTATTACTGGATGCCATTGAATTTGGATATATGTTTTTATTTCGTATTTTGGCATTACTATAATGATGATGATAATCCCAAACGTTAGCTGCGGAGAACTTATATAGTTTTGATAATTAGCTTATCAGTTAGCTAATCAATAAACTGCTAAAAAATTTCAACTCAGAATTAAATAATTCAATTATTTAAAGGTAAAAATGAAAAAAAAATCGCAATATAGAAATGTAGATATCCAGCATAATGACGAAGCTGATTCTAAATAATATTTATAATCCCGTTACCTTGGCCATTTTCCATTTGACCTTTTATTGCTGAAAAAGACAGGTAGCTTTGTCAAGATTTAAACTCTAGCTGAAACAAAGCGGCTGGGATTGTTTTTCTACTTTTACGACTGAAATAAATTTCAGGTAAACTCTCAAGAGTTGCTTGTATGCATTGTTAGTGTCACCGAGTTGCCAGAAATCCGCAGTGGTTTACTAAATAAGGACGCGAAGGTTTTGTCTATTCTGTTCGGAGGTTTAGGAACTCCTTTATTTTTGCAGTATTGAGAAGACTATAATTCCCCCCCCCTCTCTCTCTCTCTCTCTCTCTCTCTCTCTCTCTCTCTCTCTCTCTCTCTCTCTGAGTAACGAATATTATCAATTGATGCTTTAATGTAAATTTTGCTCTGATATTAGTAAATCTTTTTTTTTTTACTTCACTTAATCACCTTTCCATGTGGAGTTCCCCACCCTCTCTCTCTCTCTCTCTCTCTCTCTCTCTCTCTCTCTCTCTCTCTCTCTCTCTCTCTCTCTCTCTGAGTAACGAACATCAATGATGTTTTAATGTATATTTCGCTCTGATGTTGGTAAATATATTTTTTTCATTGAAAATCTCATGTCAGGGAGTAAGCCAGGTGTTAGTCTTCCAATTGTTAGCTCCATGACCTTGACCGTAGTGTGGTGACCAGAACCACAAATACTTATTTTCACGGGCAGAACCCAGTGATTTAATGAATTATTTAGTAAACTTACCTTCCCATTTGAAAGCCAGCAAAGGAATACATTAGTAATTTCGTTGCCATAGAAAGTGTTACCAAATGGAATAAAGTGGAAATAAAGACAACAAAAACAACAACAAATGCGGCTGTTTCTAGTCCAGTGGAGGATAAAGGCCTGAGACATTTCAATTCATGTCTGGTGTTTAGTCAGTTTTCATCACCACAGTGGTCAATGAGATTGGTGATGGCGGGAGATTTTTGCCTGATCGCTCACAACAAACCAACTTAGTATGGGTGGCCCAACTCAGAAAGAGATAGCCTATATATATATATATATATATATATATATATATATATATATATATATATATATATATATATATATATATATATATATATATACACACAGTATATATATATATATATATATATATATATATATATATATATATATATATATATATATATAATTGAGGAAGTTTGCGGGCGTGGACTGGCACAGAAAAACCATATACGGACGTAAGTGGAAGGACATGTCTGAGGCCATTGTTGTGCAGTGAACTAGTAACGGTTGATGATTATATATATATATATATATATATATATATATATATATATATATATGTGTGTGTGTGTGTGTGTATATATAATATATATATATATGTATATATATATACATATATATATACATATATATATATACATATATATATATACATATATATATATATATATATATATATATATATATGTGTGTGTGTGTGTGTGTGTGTGTGTGTTTGTGCGCGCTCGTGTGCGGTTACTGATTCGAATCTTTATATTTACTACCAAACGTCATTTTAGTTTAGATGCCTGTATCTCTGTTTTCTTTCCCCCTCATATGGTCTTTTTTCTTTAATCAGACCCTGGCCAAATAAAGGCATTATGATTTCCGTCAAATCGATTTCGCCAAGAATAAGCCTAAGCATTTATTGCTCTTCCATTCTGTATGACGAAGTAACTGAAAAGAACAAGGCCACCCACAGCAAGAAAGGTCACAGCAGGGAAGGTGTGATTGTGCACTAAGCTTTTGAAATTATACTAAAAACACCCCTTTAAATACACGAGGCTCTAGAGAAGATTTAGCTAGCTGAAGAAAACGAAGAATCCAATATTCTAGAATTGAATGGTATAAAAGGTCAATCAAGTTTTCAACCTGCAGGCAAGATGTTTGGGACGGTAGAGTCTAATGTGTTACTTGCCGCCTTTTTTTTATTCATTTCAGAAATAGGTCTTCTGAAAGGTATTCAACTTTTAAAAGGACATCTTCGTTTTTATAGCTTTTAATTAAATATCCTTTTATTCTTTGTTTATAACAAATGATATCGGCGCCAATGACCTTTGATGTCAGGATGCCAGAAAACTCAAAATCAATCAATCAATCAATCAATCCTTCAAGTCAAAATAGCGGAGGTGGCACATGACCCTAATGGTCTGGCGGCAATGCCCAACGGAATAACGGTAGTGCGTGCGGAAAGACAACAGCCTTACTCAAGTTTTGAGTAATTGTAGAGTGATAAGTTACGTTGAAATCCTTTGATTTAACCATTTCAAGAAGAATTGTATGCGAGGATCTTCCCCCATATACAAGAATAATCAGAGAAGCTGGTTAAAGTTTTATCTGTAGCTTTACATGAAATGTTTTTTCTCTTCTTTTATTTGATCATATCTATGATGTTGTATAGATTATTGATCCCACTCATAGGTTTCGAACTTTTTCTTTAGAAAACATTGAGCTGTTCACCTTAAATGCTCAGAAACTACCAATTATTTAATTCATTGCAATCTAATATGGGATTAATATTCTTCGATTCTTTATCTTGTATAAAAAAATACTTATATAATTAGAATTAAAGTCCATAAAGAAGTACTATAGCAATACATTCTTCTGTCCGTAGCTTACATAGGTACCTGGAGATGTAATGAAATCAAGAATAAAACAAAAAATGCAAGTATAATTCAAGATTTTTCATTTGGTATTTTTTTTCTTCATTCGTTCCTTCCTTCCTCCTTCCGAAACACTGTGCCAAACCTCTCCTTCCCGTCCCCCTCCATCCGTCCTTTCCCTGGTAGCATCTGATGTAAACTTTAGTTAATCATATATTTTATAGGTACTCTCGTCTTTAGAGCGTTAGGCAATAAAGGTCATATTAGAGCAGCGTCTCTGACACATGTTAGGGTCATTGGGTATGGTTGAGTCAAGCCAGAGACATGCTGTGCTTCTGATTTGGGAAAAGTGTGTATGTTTGTTGCAACGAAGGAAACTTGTTATTTTTTTTCCTGTCTGGAGGGATGTCAGGGAAAATGTAATGTGTGAGGTGAATAAGAAAGAAAATAACTCCCTTATAATTTCATCGCAGATTTGTTGAAGACCAGAAAACCTTTGTAATCAGATGACGGTGATATAATTTGCTGAATATTCAAGGAAAATTTACAAATTAATTAACTCGTAACTTAACGCATGTATTGATATACGAATGTAAGCGCATATTTGCACTGGCAGTCACCAGGAATTTACTTGGCACCGCTTCTGTACGTAAGGCCAAGAGAACTCCCGGCTGCCCTGTTCAGTCTGTACGCAAGAAGCACCACTCACACACATACATACCAAGTTCATGGGTACACACAGATAACCTACACATACGTACGAGATCTCCTCCAGACAGGAAAGTTGAAAGGGGACGGCGGTGCTTTACTGGCTGGGCGTGGACTAAGGTTGGCTGGCGGTGGCTTCTTCTTCTTCTTCTTCTTCTTCTTCTTACTGGGTGGTGTTGGTGGCGGGGACTTCGAAGACTGCCGAGATCATATTCTGTAATTTATTACATACGGTTCAGGAAATATGGTTTCATGGTTCGCTGGATACTTGAGGAGAACGGCTTTTATGCCGATTTTCCTATTCCTTTTTGTGTTTACTGTGGCTGATTTATGCATTCAGATTTAGAGGGTTTGTGTGGAGAAGGATTGATTTATTTGTTGTAGAGTCATTTGGTGATTTATCCTTATGGTGATTAGAGATATTAAGATGGAAATTTCAAAGGAAATATTTCTTTCGAGCTTTAATTCCTCAACTTAATGTCAATTCATGACTATTGTTGTAGTAATATCTTATCACAGGAATATCACCTTCAATCGCCTTGTAATCTTATTTTCTTTATTTCCAACAATGGACTTTCTATTTATACAGAGTTTCCTTAGTAGGTTAATTACTTTTTTATGAATATGCATTCTTTTCAAATTATGTATATGTATGTGTATATATATATATATATATATATATATATTTTAACATACACACATATATAATATATATATATATATATATATATATATATATATATATATATATATATATATACACAGTATATATATACTATGTAAATGTCTAGCCGTCAATATTTACTGGTTGCGTACACTATCATATATATAGCCTACACACATACACACAGTATATATATATATATATATATATATATATATATATATATATATATATATATATGTGTGTGTGTATATATATATATATATATATATATATATATATATATATATATATATATATATATATATATATATATATATATATATATAGATAGATAGATAGATAGATAGATACATATGAAGTTAATTTTCTTAATAATGATTGGGTACAGAGAAAACACAACACAATTCAATTACTTCCCCAATATTTTGTGGGTATTATGCTTTGCATTATTATGTGATTTTACGCTTCATATATTCTACCATCACCATGTATATTCATTTCAAGCTACTTCTGTAAATCAACCACTTACATTAATCTTCCGCTGGTATTAATGTCTTCATTGCCTTACTCTTGCTCACATTAAATCTCAATTTTTTCCTCTTACTAACACTCAATCTTTCAACATCTGGAGTTTACCGCGTACAGCTTTGTTCCTTTATAGTACTTACAAGCTTCTCAATTACTTGTTTCATAAGAAACAAAATCCTTCTTGCAGTGATTCTTAAAAGTGTTATAATTTGTCAGTTTATAGAATAGAAAACATATTCTTCTATCCCAGTGCTTTGGAACATTTTTCTCATCCGGACATAACTAACAAACCCAGTTTATAGGATCTCAATCACAATGTCACCACTGTACTACAGCATCTCCTTGGGACCTGGTATCCTGTCAAGTCCAGGTGTCGTTCCTTTCTTCAACTTCTTGACTACTTTTTTATATCTTCACTAGTCACTTCCTCGAGCAGTTTCTACTTGACACAACCCCTTACAAGTCGTTCATCGCTCAGCGCTTCCTTTTTTTTTTACTTTTTTTTTCTTTTTTTTTTGTCGTCTACACTATATCAAATCTTCAAAGTACTTATCCACTTACTTTCACGTTGAGCAGTGTCTCTCTTCTTTTATCTTTTTTTATTACATCCATTTCTTTTAATATTTTCTTCGTTTATCACAGGGTAAAATAAATTTTTTACATCCTGAAAATTTTTCCACCTTCCCCCTCATTATTTTTATGTCCATCTTTTTCTTTCTCATTTTATTCTTAACTATTCCATTTATCCTCTTGTATGCCTGTATATGCTATTCTCTTTAATTTTACAATTGCACCGTAAGTTATTCCCCTTTCCTATCGCTAAAGCTTTTATTTCTTCATCCCATCGCTTATCTTCACCCCATTCCTTTTTTTTTTTTTACTTACTAACTGCCCATGAACTTCCACTTTTTTAACTTTATTTCACAATTCATACTTTTATATTTATATTAAATTACGATTTCACTTTCCTCTTATTCAACTTACTTGTTGTCTTTACAGTGGCAGCTGGGTATTCACAATTTCCTATCCAGCATATAGTTATTGTGATTTTTCTTAAATCAACAAGTGATCCAGTATACCTCCTCTAATTCATGTTCTTACCTTTTCTTCTTCAATTTGCTCCTCAGTCTACAGAGTAATAATATACAATCTATCAGGCCTTCCGGAAACACTTGCGTTTTCTCTTTCACTATTTTACTTCTTGAAATATCATTTTTGGAACCTTGTATTTCCAACAATCAATAATATTTCAAGCAAATTTATACCGGACTCTCTCCAGAACTATTTACCTACCAGCAACGCTTGTATCGTTTCTGTAACTCATATTTGCATTAGAGTCTTCTAGCTCAACCGCTCTTTCATATTCTTGGCAACCATCCAGGTACAGATTCCGACTCCCAAAAAGATTCCATGTCAGTCTTATTCTTTCCTGAACATATGACAAATCCCAGAGTCTTTAGGATACTGCAAACAATTCATAACTACCTCTACACATTCCAGCTACCGACGTTACCATTCATCATCCATCCCATTCTCGAACCACCTTTTCATATCTAGTGTTTTCTCCTTGAACAGTTCAGATATAATACATTTCTTTTCAATTGCATCACATCCAAGTACATACAAAATCCGAAGACTTACTACTCTTTTTTTTTCTTTACATGTCCAATAAGGATTTAGGAACTAGGGATTCGAACCTATGAGCCAGACCATTAGGGTGCCAGGGAAAAAACCAGAGGATGAAATCCCCCGAAGGAAAAAATCCTCCATGGAAAATATCCCCTCAGCAATAATCCCCGGAGGAAAAAATCCTCCCACTCCTAATTTACATGTATATACTCTAGTGATAGTTTTCAATAAGGAAATAAAACAAAACACATGAGAATATATCCGCCTGAATGCTAAAACTGTATGGTTCTCACCAAGTTTCAAGATATGTGATTGTAATCTTTATGCTTTATATATATATATATATATATATATATATATATATATATATATATATATATATATATATATACATATATATATATATATATATATTTGTATATATATATGTATATATATATATTTTTGTATATATGTATGTATGTATGTATATATATATATATATATATATATATATATATATATATATATATATATATATATATATATATTACTTTATCACACTATTTGTCATTTTATTTTAAGTATATAAATGCCTCCCTTTTGAGTTGCTTACTACCACCAATTCCTATCATTGCCCTGCATGTGGATGCTTTCACAATGGGTTTCCCTCTTCAATATGTTGACATAATTTTTTTTTCTCAATTTTAGATCGTCTATTAAGTCATTTATTTTATTTATATTTGGATCGTGTTTGATGTGTTTAATTTGCACTATGTTGCCTTTGTTACCAGTAGTTACTTTAATTCAATATATCGTTTTCATTAGTATAGTTACTGTTGTTGTCTATTTTTTCATTATAGGTAATAACAATTTTGCATCATTATTATAAGGATGATTTTTTTTCATAAAGGAATTCCGGGGGAAAACTTTTCATGAACATCAATATTATGTTTCAAGGTATTTTTCTCTCTTAAAAGAATAAGCTTTGTGGAACAAAACCTGCTTCCCTGTCATTGTGTTCTCAGGTTGTTACCATAAAGGTTTTAAAAGTTAATGTTGGTGTTGTTCTCGTCAAAAAAATAGAGAATACGTTTTCGTTCCATTCCTAATAAAACCCAAGCAAAATTTGGACTAATAATCAGTATTCGTCATAACTTGAATATATTCTGTTAACCTTGTTGATTCTATCACCCATTTTATCATGTTAATTAAAGAGCGTCAGGACATACTCTTATAATTATTTCTTCCAACGATGTGCACTGCTAAGAAGTGAATAATATAACATATGTTATAATCATAAGTTGTGCATATTCCAGACAAATATATATGCATTGAGAGAGAGAGAGAGAGAGAGAGAGAGAGAGAGAGAGAGAGAGAGAGAGAGAGAGAGAGAGAGAGAGAGAGAGAGAGAGAGAGAGAGAATTTTGATGTTATTTATTGTGCAATAAAGTCATTTAAAAATTGAGAACTTTGTACTTTTTGTTCTTTTTTAGAACCATTTTATAATGCACTTGTCAAGAGTGAGAAACATTACATTCAAGTATCTGATGAAAGGGGGTAGGTGGCGAAGGTCTTAATAGTCCCAGGGGCTACTTGAAGAATATAAGGTTGAGAAGCCCTGCAACAGATGCTTGTCAGCCGCCGGCGTCTTCAACCAAATTTTGATTTTAATTTAAGAGAATTACAAAAATATAATCAAAACATTTTAAGTGGAGAAGATCAAGGTGCATTTTTCCAATTTTGTTTAATCAAATATTTTTCATTACCAGTTATTTTTTTTTACTTTTTTATTTTCCGTATTGAGCTTTCCTTGTTGGAGCCTTTGGGCTTCTAAAATCCTGCTTTTCAAGTTAAGGTTGCAGCTCGAGTAAAAAGCTAAGGTGTTGAAAGGTCTGTACATAAACTCTTTCGCAGTATTTTAAATTACAAATCGCAGAGTTGTTGTTTTAGGGTTATACTTAACATCATATTGTTCATTGAAGTGCCCAAATGATTAATACTAGAGATCTCTTGATGAATGTTGATGGTCGTGAATTTCCTTGATGTCATTTTACTACTCTTAAAGACCTTCACTATTGAACTTGATGTTCTTATTTATTTGGTTAGCCACAATTTATTGATAAATCATTGATTGTTGATCTACGTATATGTAGGTTGTTTTCGTATGTATTGTATTGTCATTCTTTGATCAATCTTTCATCTTATAAGCCTTCTGTTTTTCGGAAGCTTGAGCATCTGATCCACGATCTACCTTGCTTTGTGTCTTGTAAATGTGTGCATAATAAATTAATGATATTGATAATAAAAGATAAAACTATAACTTTTAAACTTGAAGGTTATATGAAAATGCTAAATTCGCCGGTTATATTTTTCTCTGCAAAATTGTTTTAGAAATTTTGAAGTTTCCAAATTGGTAATTCAAAATGTATTAGTATTTTGAGGATGCAAGGATAGGCATTGCTATAATCTGAGCCGTTTACTCTTTTAATGGGAATGATATACTGCTTGGATTATTTTTTTTTTTGATAAAGATACGGCTGTGATTTAATATAGTAAAGTCTATCTCCTTTGCGCAACATTTACACGGATATGATGCCTACTATGTACAAGATCGTGATGGTTTAAGTTTATAAAGAAATAACGAATCTTTTGTATTCGTTTTTGTGATGCTTAACCTGTATTTCATTATAATTCATGAATGATTCTATCCTACATATGCGCTGCAACATAGTGATGTCTCAGGCTGGTGTTACAGTGGTATCAAAGCGGATACTTACGTGTAATGTTAGCACTAGAAAAAAAATGTGTTCAGTTACATTCCTTTGTAACATTGAAAGCCAGAGTGATGTATGTCTATATGCATTAGACATTTTTTCTTACGATTTTCACCCCCTCCCCCCCAGTCCTTGTATCGATTTCCCCCCCCCCCCCTCTTCCACTCCCAGTTCCCAACACACTGAATAAAAGCCTTGATTCATGGTCACTCGTAAATTCCTGTGGTTTATTGGTATAGAAAGCTGTTGCATCCTTGTATTTTTCTCGCCACTTGCCTAGAATGCTGGACTCAAAGTATCTAGAATGTTATTTTTGTCACCCAATTTTATGTATAAGATATTTTGTACAAGTTTTGCTCTGTCATCAGTTTATTCTTGTGATTTCTGTTTTTATTTATAAGTTCTTTTACTGAATTTCAATCTTTCACATTATTCGTTATTCGTTCATGAATATTTTATGTATTAATTTTTATTTAATTTATAACAATGATTTTCCCCCTGTTTTTTATTTTTTTTTTTTATATCAAAATGATATTTGGAGTAACAGTTCTAACTTTAGTGATTATTTAACAACGTTGGAAGGGTAGATGAATCTGTTTAGCTACGGTAAGCAGATCTTCTAGAAGGACACTCCAAAATAAACTAATGTTTTCTTGTCTTGGGTAATGCCTTAGTCTCAAGGCCATGGCTTAAAGCTAAGTTTTCTTGATTGAATGTGCACTAAAGCTCACTTTCCTGCCTATTTTCTCAATTTGGTTAGGCTGAATAGAAGGACCAAGGATACCAGGTGGTTTATCATATGGTTCACTTTTCGTAATTTTCTTTACTGATCCTCATTTACGAAATGGTCATAATAGTCATTCTCTGGGTATATTATCGTGTATTGTTTTGAATATTGGCTTGTAATTGATTTTCTGTAATTTATTCTTTAATTTCTCGCTTTTCCTTCCCTACTGGACTGCTTAATTATTTATAGTACTCTGTTTTTCAAGCTATGGTTGTAGATTAGCTTATAATAATAATAATAATAATAATAATAATAATAATAATAATAATAATAATAATAATAATAATAATAATAATAATAATAATAATAATAATAATAATAGTTATAAGGATTACAATAATAATGCTAGCAACTAATTCATAATAAACATTTTCATTTATATATGTAAGTGGTACTTGTGAAAGTAATGCAGAAATTATTTTCTTTTGTTATACGATGATCATTTTAACACCATTCCTTTCTATCGTTGTTTATCCTTTGTTGTTAACCTTATGACTCCCTCTCCCCATTCTCCTGCTTTCTCTCTCACTTCTTCCTTTGTTATAGAGCTACTTTTTTATCCTTTCCTTTGTTCTTTGAACAATCTCTTTCTGTCTCCGAAAGGGCCGTACTTTTCTATCGCGATCCCTCTAATGTTTATCATTTTTCCTCATATTCTCCCAGTTTCATTGTCTGTTTCTCCTCTGCAACGTCTTCCTCCCACGAATCTTGTGGAGATCTGCATCCCTTTGGGCAGCCTTAATTTCGGACCCGTTAAGCGTAATTCATCGGTCTCTGACCTTTCTCTTTCTCTCTCTCTCTCTTGCATGTCCTGGGGTAGGGAAAGAGAGAAGGAAGGAACAGAGAGAAAGACTTTTGTCGTTGCACAAGACTTATGGGAACTTAAGCTTGACTCCAGGATAAATGAGAGAGAGAGAGAGAGAGAGAGAGAGAGAGAGAGAGAGAGAGAGAGAGAGAGAGAGAGAGAGCTTTGCCTCCTACAGTAATGTACACTTGGTAACATTCTATATATGTCCATCGAGAGAGTAAAACCTTTAAAAACAGATTTCAGTGATGTTGATTAGGACTGATTGAATTTATAAGATGTTTATATTTGTGTTGTCTTTAGCCGATACGAAAATTCATCGCATTTATCCGGTAGACTGCAAAGTGTTATGTAATCGGCTGGTGTTATTCATGTGAAGGTTTGCTTAACTTGAATATGCTGTGCATATGTCTCTAAACATTTATTTTTACATAATTTTATTTGATATATTTTACGTAAATAATTTTATTAGCTCTTTATGTAATTTATCACCACATTGATGATATATTTTAATAAACTTTATTCTACATATGAACAAAATAGTTTTTTTCAGTAAGTTGATTAGTATAAAGTTTTCGTTCCACTCATATTTTCATTTTATGTGTGGATGTTTACCAACTAAAGTGTAATTTCCTGATCAATGTAGGAATCTACGTTACATTCAGTATTATTACTGAAACATCTAGCCAGTGTTGCAAGGAATTCTTTTTTTTTCATGGAATATAAATGTTCTCATTCACTTGTAAAATATAAGTAATTTTATGTCTATTATGACAATGTTATGGTGCGGTCTGCGAACCTGTTCTACGCTTAAGTCATCTCATAAAAAAATTACCTCCCTTCATTATACAGTAGAAAACATATTAATATTTTTCCTTTTATTTAATAAGATTATTTTAGGATCCTTAAGCAATAGATTACAGAGAGTAATTTTTTAAAGTACTGTATGGTAAGTTACCATACAGTTACCATTGGTAACTAATATAGATTAAAAGTATATGAATTTTTTTTAGCCCAAATTCATTTGAAAGTATTTATTAAAAAGTTTTTTCCCATAATATTCTCGCAAATTTATTGATATATTTCTTTAAAGTTAATCACAAAGACTATGAGAGAGAGAGAGAGAGAGAGAGAGAGAGAGAGAGAGAGAGAGAGAGAGAGAGACAGAGAGAGAGAGAGAGAGAGAGAGAGAGAGAGAGAGAGAGAGAGAGATTCATTTGCTTATAGAATACTAAACAGGCAATACTTTCATGATCGTGGGATGCTTTACTCATAGCATCGTATTCAGCGATTGATAAATTTATGCAGCTGACTGGCGACACACATACAGTATGTCGATGCACGTCTCTTATTTGGACTTTATTGTGGGTTTCTTCTCATTTATTATTATTATTATGATTATTATTATTTATTATTATTATTATTATTATTATTATTATTATTATTATTATTATTATTATTATTATTATCATCCAAATGAATCTGTAGTATAACAAGGAAGAGGATAAGGGCTGTCGTTGAAAAACATATGCTCCTTGGTATGTTTAATACATAGAGTGATTAGAAACTAAGTAAACGATAAAGTACACTTCTTATATTGCGGGAAGCATGGGCAGTGTTATTGATTTAAATCTATCGGTTTTAAGCTATTACACAGGTCGGTCGTGTATAACGCACTCTTAAGATCATTTTGACACTTCCTAGGTAGTAATGGGTATGGTGGTATCTTGAATCAGGGCTTATTGAACGATCAACGAAATTTCTTAGTTATCGCAGCCTAAAGGGATAATTGAAAATTTAATGGAAAAATATATTAACTAGAAATTTTAGGTTAAAACTTGTAAAGAAAACAGTATTTAAAAAAATTAATCAATCAAAATGAGCCATAAACATCATAAAAATTACCTCCAAAACTAACAATGGAAAATTCTTTATTTTATGCAGTGCAATTAGTAAACATGGTTTTAAAGCACTTATGATTCTTACCTTTGATAGTAAGAATGTTCTTTTTGATAGCACAGAATATCCTTACTACATAACATTTGAATGTGCTTGCTTACATTTTTTCATTAATCGCATTTATCCCCATTTACAGGTACTGCAAAACGAACTGTTTAAAAAAAGTAATATTTCCAATTGCTTTAAGATATCTTCCGGCGAAGATTCGAAGATTGATCTTCGTCGAGCAAAAGCTATTCATTAAATTCATTGGAGATTTTGTAAGTACCGGCTGGGTATGATATGCGAGGTGTTCGAGGGTATGGAATGATGGCATAGTACGAGATGATAGTAATATATGAAGTTTCATTGCCTTTTGGGAGGTGTCTGTAATATATGGGAGTGATTACTGTGTTTCGTGTTAATTACGCTTAGGGTGATTGCAGTGAGGTTTTTGGATACATAAATTTTTAGTTTATATATTGAGTGAGTGCAATGCACTTGTAATTGCAGGGTAAGGAGTAATTACATTTTACGGGTGATTTCTAATTAATTCGTAGTTAATTCTCGTCTAATGTTTAAAGTTAATAATTATTTCAATATAAGCCTATAGGATTGTAGTATGTTGGATGATTGTACTCTGTAAGGTGACTAACTGTAGGACATTATTTGATAACTGATTGTATTGATTAAAATTAGTAGGAAGTAATAATTAATCTGATGATTAATATTTAATGACTGATGTCAGTATATTGGGTAAATATTTTCAAGTTTTATTGAATATTTTTGTTTCAGAAAAAAAACATTTCATACCGTTAAGGAAACCCAAGGAGAATCATAAGAAACGTCTTTTTGCCGGAGTAATTAAAACTAATTTTCTTGAAAATTTATCGTTCCTAATTATAGAATGTGTTTTACATTTGATGTATTCTAGTCATTGTCTTTATTCTCTCTCCCTCTCTTTATATATATATATATATATATATATATATATATATATATATATGAGGTATGTATATATATATATATATATATATATATATATATATATATATATATGTGTGTGTGTGTGTGTGTGTTTGTGTGTGTATATATGTATGTATATATGTATATATAATTACATTTTTATGCTAATAGCTGCTGCTATGACCAGAAAGCCAATAAATCCTTGATAAGCTATAAACAACTTTGGAATATTATACAAATGAAAACAACCATTATACTAGCTAAGGAAACATTGCTAAATATTACTTATTAATATCATTTTTATTATTATTATTATTATTATTATTATTATTATTATTATTATTATTATTATTGTTATTATTGTTGTTATTATTATTATTATTATTATTATTATTATTATTATTATTATTATTATTATTATTATTATTGACATTGGAGTTAACCACAATGTCGAACTTTTGATGGAATGTAAAATAACTTTGTTTTGTTGATTCCTTTATATATATATATATATATATATATATATATATATATATATATATATATATATATATATATATATATATATATATATATGTAAGTATATATATATGTATATATAAATATATATAATATATATAATATATAATATATATATATATATATATATATATGTATGTATATATAAATATATATAATATATATATAATATATAATATATATATGTGTATATATATATATATATATATATATATATATATATATATATATATATATATATTTCTTTTTTTCTGAAGTAATGTTACGTATGTTCAGAACATCGATATACTGTACACTACGTGCACCCTCGAAGTAATGACCACTAAGATTAGAGGACTAGAGAAAGGTGGTTACAGAAACTGTACATCACGGCCTTTGAGAAAGAGATTAGTGTCTTATAAAAGTTTAAGGATTTTTACGCTATTTTCATAGCCCTTCTTTAAAGGGATTACTAAAATCAAAATATTTAATTTTACCATTATTATTGGCATTATCATTATTGTCAATACTGCTATAATCAGCATACACAATGTAGCCAGATATTTATGTCAGAAATAGAGACTTTAGACTTCCTCTTCAGGATTATTATGATAAATCCTTGCATTACTAACTTTGTACGGTAAGAACTGTTAAGCAATAAGAGAAAGGAGATACATTTCAAGAAGTAAAAATATATCGATACCGACAAAACTTACCCTTTGCCTTGTTGGCGTATAAAATTTATTTTTATTCAACTTTGTGTTCGTCTAATTCTACAATAACTACAGTTTTTAATTTGCAAGCTCCTCCTTGTAGAGACTCCATTTTTCCACGATTTCATCCACCATCTCTGAACATTTTTACAGTAGAGTACCTGTGAAATTTGGAAGCACAGACAACGGAGATTTTACCCCTGAATTCTAGCTACGCCCACCAAGAGAACTCAAACCCTTCTATTTTTTTTCAAAAGCCGTTCATTTCTCGGAATTTAACGATGGGCGTAAAACCGATATTTTGCCTCCTGGCTCAAACTGGGAATTTCAAAAGGTCTGTCCTATAAAGTGCGTGAAAAACTTGTTCTATAAATTAAAGGCAAAGGAAAGAAGCGAGAGAGAGAGAGAGAGAGAGAGAGAGAGAGAGAGAGAGAGAGAGAGAGAGAGAGAGAGAGAGAGAGAGATGTTTCCAATTTGAAAGATTGCTCTCCAATGAAATGAGGAAATTGAATTATTCCTTTTAATAAAGTAGTGATAAGTGTTTATATAAGAGATAGAGAGAGACAAGAAAAGAGAAGGTTGATAGATTCTTTGCTTTTCTAAATGATACATAAGCGTTTTTTGAAATGCAGTGGAGAGAGAGAGAGAGAGAGAGAGAGAGAGAGAGAGAGAGAGAGAGAGAGAGAGAGAGAGAGAGAGAGAGAGAGAGAGAGAGAGAGAGAGAGGGGTGTGTGTGGGAAGGGGATAAAAATTTAAAACAAATAAAGATGACCAAATTATAGCAAATGCGAAGAAAGTCCGGAACAAGAAAAGATGAGTGACAATATATACTGTATTTTTATATCTCCACTATAACAGTATTCTTTTCTTCGGTTATCCTACTATGCTTAGGATGCTATTTTCATTTACCTCGACATTTTGTATTTCTATATTTTCTAAAGCTTAGAATTTTCACACAATTTCAAATAAAATAAAGAGCAACAGTAAGATTTTACTTAATAGTGGGATTTTTTTTTTTTGTATATTCAAGTACAGTGCATTCTATTTTATGTTCTCTCTCTCTCTCTCTCTCTCTCTCTCTCTCTCTCTCTCTCTCTCTCTCTCTCTCTCTCTCTCTCTCCCCCCTAGTATTATCTAATACAGCATTGCACCATGCCGTATCTTTAATTCTATTATTACTATTATTATTAATTGTCCCTTTTATTTAGAGCATATAGAGATAAAGAGTAACTTTCTTTAATGCAGGGTGTGTAAAATACACCGCATACAAATCACATCGATTGCCCCCCATTCATCACTTCCAACATGCCACTTGCATGTCCATCTCATTGTCCTGATCAGCAAGATCCCGCCAAGAGATAGAAAGTCTATTGACTGCAAGTCTTGATTGACTGGCTCCTGCGCGTCGGCTGGCGAGGTTTTGATCTTGTATCACATCGGAATAAGATCCAAGTATAAACCCAGCAGGAGACTATTTGAGTGATGCCTAAAAGGCAGGCGGTACTGGTAGCGGAAACAAAAATAGATGGTTCTTTGGTAATAATATTAGGGACTTCGAGTTGCAAGGAATCAAAAGTTACTGGTCCTGCATCGATGTATTAATACACTTCAATGGGTAATTCTATCAATTTATTAATTGTCTGTAAATCAAATGAATTTGTAGAGTAGTCAGTGTGATAAATTCGTCTATCTTTTTTCTTAATCTTTCAATGTTGTTCATCTTCCATCAAGGAGCGTTCATAATAGGTGAAACGTGCAAGAAATCTCCGATTCGAAAATAGATAATTTTAAATGCAAGAGCAATAAAAAATGTTCAAGTAACTTAATGATACTTTTCGATGTTAATGGCTGACATTCATTTTAAAATGATTGTTACAACCGGTATCCATTTTTAATTATTTACTGTTGTTTTTTCAGGTGTTTTTATTTTTTTTTAAATGAAAACTGGTTCGCTTACATACTACATTTATTTCACCTTAAGAAAGTGTATCTTCGTGCGTTGGAATTTTCACAGTCTTCATCATAAATTGTATGCTCGGAATAATTTAGCTTTTTTGTTTATATTACCATGCATAGTATTAATATCACTGATAGTAATATTTACTCGTCCCTTTTTCATGTTGTTTTTCATAGTAGCCTAATTTTGAGCTAGAAATTTGTTATTTATGTTGTGGCAAATATCAAAATTTAGTTTCACAATGGAAACATTCTATAAAAACTTAATGTTAGATTTAGTAAATCAGAGGAGCCATCGTATTTAAGAAAATATATCTTATCACTTTGGTAAATCTTTCACTATTAATTGTCATCATTTTATTTCATTACGAGAAAGGAACTAATGGTTATTAAAAAAAGAAAAACAATAGATTTACACGTTTTCAGAATATTTGACATATCGAATATCTTGATTTATATATATTTTCTTTTTTGAAAGATCTATCGATTCATTTGTTTTGTCACTGTTTATAGTCACTGAAGTAGCGTGACGCATCAATGAATGTATTAATTCAAAGAGAAATTGTGAAATATTGAGTAGAGATTAGCCTAAGGAATCTGAAATAGTTGTCTTTTTTTAGAAAAAAAGGACAGTAATATATTCCTATTAGATTATTGCAAAGATTATAGGGTATTTGATAAGAAGTCTCATCTTGCTGGGCGCACAGAGGAAGAGCGAAAGTATGAGGGAGATGAATGCAAAAAATTACTACCTTCTTGTTCCTAAGTGACCAGACCGTCTGGCAATTTAGCTGACATATGGTTTCGTATGGAAACAGTATCCTGACGGTAATAATCACTCTTAAAACTGATAAATCGATTCTATATGTAATGTTGCAAGGGAATAAACTGTAAATACTAGTGATTTTATCATGAAATATATAAATTATGAGTAATAAAGATATACTTTCACCTCTCAAACTGAATGAAATAAAAAATTTCCTCTCACTTTTTATTGTATAATAAGAATTTGTATTTGAACAAAATTTCTGGTAAGATTATTTATTTATTTTCCTATTGTTTCAGATAAGTACTGCAGCTTCCTTTTGTTCTTCCGTTGTATGGCTGGCTGACGTTGAGGTAAGTTGAGAGTATTTAGGAAGGCAGGCTTTCATATAATGTTGAAAATCCAAGCTAATTTATATATAGAATTTTGTGTATTATTGCATGGTGTGGTGTGATGTATGTTCAGTGTTAATTTAGAATAGTGAGTAATACTGCATAAACTTAGTCTATTCAAACAGTATTTAATTAATACCGTAAAACTAGCCAAAATTATTATTGTTAACTGCCTGCTACCCAGATGTTTATTTTGTATCATCAAAGTCATTATACGAAGGCCATAAAATGTAGGATATTTTGGGGATACTACATTTGTTAACAATTCTTGAAATCACATAACCTTTATACATACAGGAGAGTTTCTACTGGGACAAATCTGTCACTTGATCTTTGGGTCCTGAGTTAGAGTTAAGCTCAAGTCTTGATATAGATTCCTTTAGTTGACACAACCTTATAGCTTCCTGAGCTTGGGCTTTTTGGAGAGGGATTTGGAAAAGCACAGTTGATTTGCTGCTAGCGAATCTTCATTAGCCATTTCCGGTCATCCTCGAGCTTAATGACATGGTGCGACCATGCGAATGATCTATCGCTTGCTTCTGTCGTTAATGACTAACCTTTAAAGCCTTCAATGATAGTTATACAGTAAAGGGAGCAGCACTGCTTGTTCTTTTGTTTCGCTAATAGCCTTATGTGATGTGGTTCATTCGTTGTTTAAACAGTTGATATAGCTTTGATTGTATTGTGATATTTCGCAAATTCTTTGTTTTGGTATTGCCAATACTGATTTGTTATATTTTTAAAACTATACATTTTAATTGTAACACAAACTGATTGTTGTTGATGGGAGCTTTCAGTAGTTAATCTTTTCTTTTAATATTTTCACTTATATTAACTTGAACATAAATGCTCAAGAAATGTAGGTCTGTTCACATTATTTACACACTTGTTCATATACATACAATGTGTATTTATTAATTGATAAATGTAAATGTATATATATGTGTATGAATATACACACACATATATATGTATATATATATGTATATATATATATATATATATATATATATCATATACATAGACAGATATGAATATAGATACATATATATATATATATATATATATATATATATATATATATATATATATATATATATGTGTGTGTGTGTGTGTGTGTATATATATATAAATATATATATATATATATATATATATATATATATATATATATATATATATATATATAATAATAATAATCTCCTCTTACGCCTATTGACGCAAAGGGTTTCGGTTAGATTTCGCCAGTCGTCTCTACCTTGGGCTTTTAAATCAATACTTCTCCGCCCATCATCTCCTATTTCACTCTTCATAGTCCTCAGCCGTGTAGGAAGGGGTCTTCAGTGTCTTGGATATATTATACTATTTTTTAAATTTTTTTAGACAGGTTAATATAAATACTTTATGCTTCGTCTGTTGAAGCTAATTATAGTGCATAAATTTAGTCAATATCGCTAGTTTTTTCATTCAGTATAGGTCACTGCACACAAAGAAAATATTGTATGCATATGATTGAAATTTAATAGCGGGAATTGTTCGGAAATTTTTTTAGGTTTATGGATGCCATGCTATTATACTGTCTGGCCTGGACTTCCCCAGCAAGATCTTGATTAATGCAATATTAAATAACTCATGCAGTATAATATTGTAAAGAATTTCATAAGAAGTTTATTTATGCTATGCAATATAAGCTGATATTTATGGCAATGGAACGTGGTAGTTAGATTTTTACATCAAATATTACCAACAAATTCAATATTTCCGTCGCAGCT
>NC_090725.1:230585758-230590758 GCF_036898095.1 Palaemon carinicauda | reverse complement strand
TTGCCCTTACACATCGTTCTGAAGAAAGATGGTTTTCTGCGCCTGTGTGGGGATTTCAGGTGCCTGAACATGCAGACAGAACCTGATCACTACCATCTCCCAAACATCGCTGATGTGATCTCCTACATGCAAAAAGCAAAGGTTTTCCCCACGCTCAACCTCCAGAAAGGGTATTATCAGGTGCCCATGAACCCAGAGGAAATCTTAAAGACCACCATCACCACACCCTTCGGTACATACACCTTCTATTACTCCTGTTTTAGCCATCGTAATGCTGGGGCCACTTTTCAACGCTTCATGTATGGCATCTTAATGGACCTCCTCTTTTGTGTATGTTATGTGGACGACATACTTGTGTTCTTTTCCTCCAAAGAGGAACACCTACGTCATTTACGCATTGTGCTCCACCGCCTACAACAGAATGGCCTTGTAGTCCGGTACTACGAGTGTACCATTGGCGCCAACGAATTATTGTTCTTAGGGCACCACATAAATTCTGAAGGAGTCCACCCCCTCTGCCAAGTTAGCAGGCATTCAGAACTTCCCCACTCCATCGACTGTTATGTACTGTAAGAATTCTTGGGCATGATCAACTATTATCACTGTTTCCTGCCATCCATCACTGCCACTTTTGCCCTCTCCACGCCTCCCTCAAGGGCAAGCCAAAAGACCTAAAGTGGTGTCCCCTTCAAAATGTGACCTTCTGCAATGCAAAGAATGCCCTATCAACTGCTGCTGCTCTCACATTTTCCATGCCACATGCACCTCTCCTTCTCTCCACCGATGCCAGCAACATTGCTATTGGTGCAGTACTCGAGCAGGTGGTCAATGGCTTGTCCCGCCCATTGGCCTTTTTCAGTAGAAAACTGTCAAGGCAGGATCCAGCTACTCTACCTTCGACCGTGAATTGCTAGTGGTGCACTTACCTGTCTATCACTTTCGCCACTTCTTGGAAGGTACGCCCTTTGTCATTGGCACGAACCACATGCTGTGGCGCACGCCTTCACTTGACAGTCCGATGCCTGGTCCGCCCGTTAACACCAACATCTCTCTGCCGTGGCTGAATACAAGTGTACCCTTCATCACGTCCCTGGGAAAATGAATCGCGTTGCAGATGCGCTGTCAAGAAACACATTGGCCACCATTCACCTGGGATTGAATTACAATGCGTTGGCAGAAGTCCAATGAAAAGATCCAGAGTACCAAGCGTGTAGGATATCCTTCAAACACCTCGGTTGGGAAGACGTCCCCCTCAACGACTCCATCGCCACCCTCCCATGTGATGCCGACAGGTGTTTGATTTCATTCATGGCCTTTCACATCCCTCGCACTGATTTACTGCACAGCTACTGAAGATGAAGTTCATTTGTCACTAAGGATGCTAAGGATTGGGTCCATGCCTGTACCTCTTTCCAAACTTCAAAAGTACATCAACACACGGATTCAGGCGTGGGCACATTTCCCCAACCTCAGCGTCGTCTTTCCGACATTCACTTCGATGTAGTAGGTCCCTTGCCCACATCACAAGGACATCGTTACCCGTTTACCGTCATCGACCACTCCCGTCATTGGTCTGAAGCCATTCCCATGGAAACTGCAATGTCCGCCTCATGTACATCTGCCCTACTCTCAGGATGGATAGTAAGATTTGGTATCCCTGATCATATAAATTCTGACAGGGGTACCACTTTCACCTCTCAATTTTGGACATCATCAGCGAATCTCCTGAGAATCACCCTACATCGGACAACTGCCTACAACTCTGCTGCCAACAAAACGGTTGAACGTTTTCATTGCACCCTCAAAGGACCACTCCTAAAGATGACCTGGATGTCTCGGCATCTGAAATGGCGTACGACGATCCTTTGGTGGTCCTTTCAAAATGTTTTGCCTCTGTCCTCCTACGACAATCTCTAATGCATGCGTCACATTATGGGAAAATTTACTCCATGCTGCCAGACTTACAAGCCCCAGGCAAAGCAACACATACCAACAGATCTGCACAAGGCATCACACGTTTTCCTGCACAATGACACTAACAAGCCACCACTAACGCCCCCTTACATATACCCTTTCCTTGTGATCGGTCGTAGATGAAAGCATTCTTAATTACCATTCATGACACGGAAGACAGGGTTTCAATTGATCACCTAAAACCTGCATATCTCCTGCCAGATGACCTGTCTACAGTAGCCCTCTGTAGAGGAGGATACCCTATTTCCCATGAAAGTCATTTTTTGGGGGGAGCCATGTACCACACGTGTTTCATGCACGCTCGTACACTTTAACGGTTTTCCTATTTTAAATTTATATTTTTTACTTGCTCTACTTTGCACTGTTAATAGACGAACCTGTGTAAGCTTGCTAGCTCATGTTTGATTATGTTTGAATTTTTGTGACGTTCATGCCGGGAAGTCCTTGTATATATACTCGATGATTGTGTAATAAAGTTCAGTTCCATTCACTTTGCCTCTCAGTTAACAACCTAACTGCTCTCTTGCACAGTATTTTACTTTTTAATCTTTTTGGCAGCATCAGTACGTGATGTGAGACTGCAAATCACATACCCCAGTAACTGGCGAATTTACAACACTGAATTGAATTATTTGTCCTGATATTTACGGACATTTTCTCATACCTAGGGATCCACACCCCTCCAATAGTCACTAGGGTTACAATCTATTCTTATCCAAAACCACTGGTACCTATTGTAGAAAAATCGTTACTCTACCACTTTCTACCTGCAAGATAGCAGTCCTCAGATTAAATAAAGATATTTCAAGTTTTTCAGAATTTATTATTCTTCTATTAATAGTTTTAGTTACGCTATCAGTATGAACATGAGTATACTGCAAAAAGACTGACATTTTTTGTACTCAGATTTTGTCTGTAATCGTCTCTTGAGAGAAGGATTGCTTTCATTCACTCTTTCATATCTCATTTCCTCTCTCTATCGCTTTCACTCAGTAGATTTGGATATCTAGACTATTTCCACTCCCTGGAAAAATATAAATAAATAGAAGTTTAGTCGTTAGTCCAAATATTTGTATGCATGATTATTGAAATAAAACTAATGCCTATTGTCCAGAAGTCACGAAAGGAGTTGTGACATCAGTGTACCTCATGCAGTATCCCTTCGGTTCTTTGCGCAGCCCCTTTTTAGGCTCTACTTTTCTTCCATCTTATTGTCCAATATCTTTAAACTTCACCTTGGCACTGGATGGCAAAATTCTGTGTATGCATTTGTCTATTAACATAAAATTGGGATTACAGGTAAAAGAATACATTTGCCTATTTGTATTTTCTGAAATAGGTTCTTGGTAATTTATCGCAAATTCCTTGCACGTTTATAATGAAGTGTCGATAGAACAGGTTATTTTTTATTTGAATTTGGTTAATAGTAGTAACTTTTGTAATTTATCACGTTATTAGATATGATGGATACGAAAGATTTCATTATGAGAGTGATCAGTAACCTTTGATGTGTTCAGGAAAGATAATAAATCATCGGATCATTATTTGATAATTTCCTGTCATTGTCAGTGATGTATTATTCGACTGTGCTCTGTAAATTTCAGTAAATTGCTGTAGCTAATTTTATATATATTTTTTAAAGTCTATAGATTTTGTTGTTCTTTTTTGTTTTCCTTTTGATATTAATATTATATTGCGTTTTTCTTGTGAGAAAACTGATTGAGGAAGACGGACGGATTTCCCTGGAACTCTCTTATCAATTTTAAAATGGTTTGCTTTCCCTTTTAACTCATTTGAGCAGGAAGTGGGTGAGCTTTTGTAAACAATATTTAATATATATATTGGCACATGATTTTTTAAAATGCGAGATTGCCAACTTTGAAATGAACGATCTTAAAATACACTATATATATATATATATATATATATATATATATATATATATATATATATATATATATATATACATATATATATATATATATATATATACATATTTATATACATATATATATATATATATATATATATATATATATATATATATATATACAGTATATATATATATAACAGCAGGCCGGGAGGAAAAAGAGAACGGCCTGCTGTCGTCTTGAGACTTGTCATATTCCAGTGATTTGTCGTTAACGTCCGTGCATATATATATATATATATATATATATATATATATATATATATATATATATATATATATATATATGGGTGTGTGTGTGTGTGTGTGTGTATGTATGTACATATGACGTAAACGTTTCATGTTCTAGAGTCCTCCAGACCCACTGAGTGAATGAAATGGCAATAATGAATGGAAAATATGGGGGAGGAGTTTAAACAAAACTTAATAAATGAAAACTGTCAACTATAATGAAGATATTATTTGATGTTAATCATGATTCTGATACCATAATTTAGGTCCAAAGAATCTTATGATCAAAATAAAAATAAATCTCGTAAAGAACAAGGTTTTATTTGTCATATTAATTTGCAAGAAAAAAATGAAAAATTATGACTTGGTAAAGTTACTTCGAACAAACATTTCGATACTCCATGCAATGTAAGAGTCAATTCCTTCTCGTGTATTTAATATATTCTGTCTGCTATTCATTCGCTCCAATACTCAATGGAGTTTATTACCATTTTTGTAGATGGTTCGATTACATAAATCTGAAATAATATGTTAACAAGGTTTTCCAAAGGTTGTAGGCGCACTCCTGTTTACGATACCAGTGTCTTTTGTTGCAGACATATGTAGTAGACGCAGACTAATTGTTATTATTATTATTATAATTATTATTATTATTAATATTATTATTATTAATATTATTATTATTTTATATATATATATATATATATATATATATATATATATATATATATAAATATATATCTATATATATATGTATGTATGTATGTATGTATATGCATACAACAACAACAAATACTGTATAGCCGTTTCTATTACACATTAGGACAAAGGCGTCAGACATGTCAGTTCTTGTCTAGGGTTAATC
>NC_090725.1:230575758-230580758 GCF_036898095.1 Palaemon carinicauda | reverse complement strand
AAGACAGTGGAAGACCTTAGTAAAATACTATGGCACTATCCAAGACTTTCTAGTCTTTCTAGTGGTTTGATTTGGGAGTGTCCTTCACACGTACACACACACTCCCACACTCACGCACACACTCAGATATATGTACTACAGCGTATCTATATCTATATATATATATATATATATATATATATATATACATATATGTATATATATATATATATATACATATATGTATATATATATATATATATATATATATATATATATATATATATATATATATATATATATATTGTGCTTAAAAGGGCCGACATTTAGTGTTTTCAGCAAGCATTTAAGGATAAGATGATGAATCTCCACCCTTTCAACAACATACTGGTGTTGATTAAATACACTAGTCATGTCAATGTCAATGGAGGTGTATTTTGTGTTAATTTGCGTATATAGTTCAGTCCTCAACAGAAATTTGAGTTTGTCCCGCTTAATGAAGAAAAAATAGTCTGAACCATTTGACTGGAGTTTCCAGTTACAGACGCCCATTTTTTAATTATAAATCCATAGGTATGTATATTTATATCTTTCCATATTTTTATACATGTGTGTGCTTATGTATATATATATATATATATATATATATATATATATATATATATATATATATATAATATATATATATATATATATATATATATATATATATATATATATATATATATATGTGTGTGTGTGTGTGTTTTTATAATATAAGTGTATTTTCGTGTGTAGCTACAAAACCACTGCTCTATTACATGACTTCCTTTAGTTAGGAATATGGATTATATAGATTTCCATGCATTTTCAAGCCCCATTTTTTTTTTCTCAAACATGATTCAATTCACTGTTGAATCATTAATGCTGATAAATAGGAATGGTAGTTTTTTTTAAATCGTTTATATTTGTTAGGATTAATATGAGAATCTTGGTTTTACACGGTAAAAAATGACCAAATTATACTACAATCATTTATGGTTTTTCATTTGTATTTTATTAATTTTTTTATCAGTTCTCAAAACGAAACTCCAAAATGATAAGGCGAGTGTGGGATCCCTGGACCGTTGCTAAAGATAAGCTTAATGCCATAAAAAAAATGAGGATATCGGAAAAATGTTTATGATGAAGATTATTATAAATCCAATTTCTTTGATGGGGTCCATATCTGATTGTATGCTAGATAACACGGCTAGCCGATAAGGAATGGAAGTGACCCTTACCTTATCATTATTCTTTCTTTTTATTTTTGGCCGCCATTATGTGTTCTTATATATACTTATATGAGATAGATTGTTGTAATACATAAATGTGTTTTTATGAATCGACATTTTATATAGAAATGTGTTTTTTGTTTATAATTATGGAAGTGATAGATCACAAGTTTTGGTATGAATAGGGAAAACATTTGATTTATCATTTAAGTAAATGTCCATTGTAAAGTATTTTATTTCGAATTATTATTTCGCGTTAATATTTCTCTCTCTCTCTCTCTCTCTCTCTCTCTCTCTCTCTCTCTCTCTCTCTCTCTCTCTCTCTCTCTCTCTCTCTCTCGTTCCCAGCTTTTACGAACGTATAGAGTGCGTCAGACATTGATAAATTGCATGGGCGAACTTTCGATCGGGAGTAAAATGGAACGCGTTATTAATCATCGTAACTTTTATTGATGGGTATGCGATGGACGATCGAAGGCTTTTACGTTTATTGTATAGTTTCTTCAGTGACGTCTTTGATATTTTTCATCAGCATCATTTATTTTTCTTACTGTTATTATTACAATTTTTCATTTATATATTAGCGTTCTTCTTCTTCTTCTTCTTCTTCTTCTTCTTCTTCTTCTTCTTCTTCTTCTTCTTCTTCTTCTTCTTCTTCTTCTTCTTCTTATAAAATTTATAAAAAACTGTATCAAAGGGAATTACAATATCTTATGTTGAGTATTCTAAAACTTTTTTTGGTTTGGAAACCTCTCTATACAATATTATATACTAGCAGGAATATTGTTAAGCCGAGAAGGATAATGAAAGCTAATTTTCTTTTTCATAATAATTTGACAAAAATATTATTCAAGATTTTGACTTCGCTGCGTTATTACCGATATGAGAGATTTTTGTTACAATTATTGTTGTCATTATTCTTAATTGTCTGTTATTAGGTAAATATGTTATTGCAGTTGCACCTATAAACATGTGCGCTTGGTATAGAAATGCCATAAATGTTGAAGCCTATCTGGCCCTATTTTCACATGGACTAATACTACATTTTCTTCACGTGTGTTTGCATGTTTACCATACTATTACTATATACAATATTGTCATTTATTTGCTAATAATGCAATACTGGCTATACAACAACAAAATAATCCTGGAATACATTATTTAGTTCAATAAAATCTGATATACTTTAATTTTCCTTTCTAATTCTCTCCCAAACGTGGCCACCTGAACGGGCTTACATAATTTAGAAGTGCCAAATCTTCCTCGATTTTTATTTGCCTTATACTTCTTCGGGAAATTACCCTGTCCTCTTTTTTGGCACATGCGCATCTTACATAATGCCATACGTACTCATTTTTAGTGACTCAACGGCCCCTTGGCACTTATCCTTGCCAACTGATACTCATTTCCTAATATGTGACGCTTCTTGGCAAACACTGCTTCGTAACATCAGCTCTACTACTACGCTTTGGCACTTCATTCCCTCCTCCTCTGTAACCTCAACGCCCATCATATTATCATGGGTATTTTCTCACCCAAGTCTCCTCAGAGCTCCTTCTGGGTTTCATTTAAAAGCGTATTCTTTTATAGTCCCCAATATGATATTTTTGGGGGAATCTTGAAGTTGTATTTTTTATATAGTGAAAGGAGTTAAACGTTGTTGAAATTTGAAAATTCTTTCTTTGATTTTTGGAATATTTGCATGGTGTATCTGTAGTTATTATTTACTTAGTAGTAGTAGTAGTAGTAGTAGTAGTAGTAGTAGTAGTAGTAGTAGTAGTAGTAGTAGTAGTAGTAGTAGTAGTAGTAGTAGTAGTCTAAGTAAAATAATAATTTATTCTTGACTTGTAGAAAACATAAGTAATATAATTTCTAACTTGAAATTTTCTATTTCACTGACTTCCTAAAGATTTATTGGTATTTTTCGAGTCCTTTTTTTTATCATCATGTATCCCCTTGAGGAATGAGATTTCTTCAGATTATTATGATGAATGCCAAGCCCTCGTAATTTAGGGATACCCTATTTAGCCTTATCTTGCCGTATATAATTTATTTTATGATGTAGGGCCTCTTCCATCTTTTGGAACCCTGTATCACTAAATATTCAAGAAGTAACACATACTGTGTATGTATGTATATATGTCTTTATGAAGCTGGTAAATGTAAGCCTCCTATGATTACCATTTTCTATGAGATTAGCAAAATATAGGTGAATTATTGATAATGCTGAATGAGCCAATATACCGAAATATACATCAGGTATTTGTTGAAGTTATAGTTATCAATAATAAAGAAATACAAAATAAAAAATCTTCACATGTTCATTTTATTCTTCAAAATACAGCTGTAGGTGAAGAAGTCTGTTCGCCAGTTCCGTAGCTGGATAAATAAAGACATTTTGCACTGGAACCCCCCCCCCCCCCCAAAAAAAAAATGTACATCGAATCTGTAATTTATCGAACTTAGAAGTTTTGAATTAGAGAAATTGATTTTTTTTTAAATTGGAGACAACAAACATATAAACAGAACACCCTACCAACATTGGAAGGACAAAGGAGTTGCAAAAGCATAGATTTCTTAGCAAAATTTAGATTATGGAAATCTTCAGTTTTGAAATTGGCTAAAGTTTAATATTTTTTTTTTTTTTTTTTTCCCCAAGCTCGAAGTTCTCAACACCATATCATGTTATATTGCTGAAGCTTCATGTGACACTATTCATGACTTGCCTCACACCTCAGTGCTTTACGGATTTATAATTTTTTTTTTTATTATATTTTCCTTGGAAGGAAGCCTTTCCATAAGAGTTGTGTATTTTTTGTTTTTATCAACTTCAAAATTCCGTTTCTTAGTTTTTGAAATAGGTCATAGGGATTTTTTATACGAATATTTTTTTTCCTCGATCATTCCTATAAAATCAACATTTTACCTATATGCTGATAGTCTTAGAACCTACAAGAGAACTGTTTTTTGTAGTGATAATGTGGATCAATAGAGAATGAAGAGAAAACCTTATGGGCATTTGACTTGCCATTTTATTTGTTGGAAGGGTTAACAGTTTTCCTTATTGTGATATTAATGAATTAGTTCTAAGCAATAAAATGGAAGATACTGTGTAATTCTGGCGATTCATCATATTAAGTTCTCTTGGCCCTCAATCATGGCTATGTTTTCTTATCTTTGTATTTAGTACTATTATGAAATTCAGTTCTAGTACTTTCTAATCAATCGAGAAGATAATTTTCGTGTGCATCAATGTTTCTCCTGATGGTAATTGAAAAATAAATGTCATGTATCCCTTACTCTAAACCTCTTTCTCAGCCTTCAGAGCGAAAGCGTCAGCTCCCGAATCGTAATTGACTTTCAGTGTAACGCGGATAATGACGAAAATTATCGCCTGGTGGTGACCCTGTGTGACTCTCTCCTTCTCTCTCTCGCTCTCGTCTTATTAACAATGAAACTCCTTTTCTTGGCATCGTGGTGCCAACATCCATCACGTCACAGTCAGTCTCAGTCTTCTAGGGGGGATATGTTGAAACACTTCCTTGTCCCCCTCTATCATTCTCCCTCTTTCCCCTCCCGCTTACACTTTTCTCATCACCGTATTTTAACCCCCACCCTTCCCTTCCCTCATTTATCCCCCATTGCTCCTCGTTACCCTTCCTTTCCACTGGTGGTGGGAGGTAGGGTGGAGGGAGAGGAGGGGGTTGAGTTGCTCTAGTTTGCCTGGGGTCATTGAACCCCCTCCCCCTCTTCCGTCTCCTCTCTTCT
>NC_090725.1:230553258-230568258 GCF_036898095.1 Palaemon carinicauda | reverse complement strand
TTTTAATATTTTTATCCCGAATTTTTAGCAGTTTTTCAACTTTGCCGAATATTTAATTTTTCATGTATTTAATTACTCACTTTTTTCGTCTCCTTTCATCTTGAGCCTCTTAAGGTTCTGTCGTTTTAACAGGGTATTCTCCCTATGAAAGCTTGTTATCAACCCAAAGATATTTTTTTATATGAGAGCCTCTATAGTTTAATAATGGTGATAGTAATAAGAATAATAAAATCCTAATATAAGCATTATTGCCTAAATGCGACAAAAGTATATTTTGCAGTTTGATTACCGGGTGTCATCAATTATTAGATTATTTTCCTATTTTATCCAATCAAACGTGATGTTTGTTTCCTTCTGTACGTGAAAAGGTGGGGGGGGGGGGGAGGATTTTGATTTAATCTAACGATCTTAGGCCTAGAACAAGTTCATTACAGGCGGTAAAACAAAGGAATTATTTTTATTTTTTATTGTGAATCACTAATTTGCATTCATTATTGATGTTAGGAGTCATAAACCCTTCAATCATTTCCATAACCTTTAAACGGGAGTTTATGTAGAACAACAAACAAAATGCAACAAGTTTATGAAATTTTGTATGCATTAATATAAAAAATAAATAAACAGAAACAAAATGAGTGAAAAATAATGATACAACTTTTTTCTCATATTTGTAGCTCACTTTCTATATATGATCATTAGCTTTTAAGTCTCCAGACTGAAAAAGCGTTAATAATAAGACTTCCTTTTTTAGGATTAGAACTGGGAAAAACTTCAATCTCAACAAATTACTCTTTAGTCCCTTGGGAAATATTCAGTTGATCCTCCAAACTATTTGAATGTTGAATTACATTTGAAATTTGCATCGTAAGTAAGAAATTGAAATCACACAAGTAACATGTGAAACTGTTTATGAAATGTAATACAAAACTGTATAACCTAAGTTTTATTTGTCACTTCTGTCTTTTTCATATGACAAGAACAAAGTCCTTTTTTTTTTTATCTCCTTTAAGGCTTACCTACCGTATACTTACCTGTACCCCGACCCCTGTTTACCTGACGAAGGAGGGAGTGGGCGACTAGTAGAAGGTCACCAGCACTTTACGACACTTAGGCTTACCTGACCTCCTTGCATAGGCCCAATCACAATGCTTTGTCTTCCGTATTCACCTCCCCCCCAACTCCCTCTCTCTCCTCAGTTCCATCCTATCTTTTGTGGTGTCCACCCCCCGCCCCCTCAACACCCTACAGTTCATCTCTTACAAATCTTGTTATCGAAACGTGGAATTCTGATAAGATTAGGTGATGGTGATGTTAAGATGACGACCTTAGATTACAAAGGCCGAAGGCTTTGGTTCCGTATGTTCTATATATATATACTCTCTCTCTCTCTCTCTCTCTCTCTCTCTCTCTCTCTCTCTCTCTCTCTCTCTCTCTCTCTCTATCTCTCTCTCTCTCTCTCTCTCTCTCTCTCTCTCTCTCTCGTTGCCCTTGACTTATGGGTAACTTATAACATTTGTTTGTTGATCGTTTCATGGGGTTGATATTTTCCCCAATTTACATTCTGTAATAACGGCAGCAGTCCTTACAATTCCTCCCATACATCATGTGTCAAGGAACCAGCGTACCCAATGCCTTATACGGTAAGCCAGGCACCCCTATACACAATGCCGTTTATCTGTAGCGGGATAATTAGAGCAATGCCCTCTCCCCGACCGACCAGAATTCATCTGTCTAACCTGTTACCTGCTGAGTGGAGATACGGGATTGCGAAATTGGTGGCTGATGTTTATAGTGAGGAGGTGAGGGGGGGGGGGGGGTTTGTTGATGTTTACGAATTACATACGGTTCAGCGTTCCCGGAGTGTTGTGCTACTATAATTATTGCCTTGTATGAAAAATAATGACATGATTAATTTAGATATATTTCATCTCTCTCTCTCTCTCTCTCTCTCTCTCTCTCTCTCTCTCTCTCTCTCTCTCCGTTCATGAGTAGTTAGATGCTGTCATCATTTTTTCCCTTTATCCTAAAGTAGGCCTACATGAACCATTCAATACAACATCTCTTGTTTATTACCAAATTATTAAGAGATTTGAAATAATACAAGTAATATTTTACTCAGTAACAAATAGAAAAAGGCCTACTCTTATAATGTAATCAGTGAAAGACTTGTAATTAAGTACTTTTAACCTCCGCCCAGTCCATTGCGTCAGGATCTTTCTTTAAGCAATGGCCTACATTAGGTAATTAACGATGCCCTACAGAATGGAGATATAATTTCAATTAATTAATGTCAATTTCCACATATTCTCACAAAGAAGCATCACTCCGTTTCTTTTAATAACCGTAGGCTTAATTGAACATGAACACACACACACATGATCGGAATGCGTATCCTTGTACCAGTCAAAAATTTCTTTTTTTGTCAGATACAAAATTAATTTTTTTCAATAGTAATGATGGAATAGCATAAGGGATAAAGTCTACTATAGTACTGTATTTATTTTACTAGGATAATGTACAGCGACTTACTGTCTGCGTTACGTATATAAATTTCACTTGCGAAAAAAGACTTCCAATTGATGGCAGTAATTTAAGGCTCTCCCAATATAAATCTAATCCATGGCGTATATTTTTCCACCCTTGCTTACGCTCTCTTTAAATGTTTGATTTTCATTGTTTCGACTTTTTTCTAATTATTAGAATATTAACATGTTATTTGAAAAATTTAGTTATTTCATTTTAAAAATTTTTATTAATATTACTTGGCATGGTTTCCCCCTTGAGATTTATTTGGAAAATTTATTTGTTTATTTCTTTCCTTATTCAATGTTTAGATGGCATTTTTGGTAATCATAGCACAGGGTTTTCTGATTTGGAGAATTTTACCCTTTTTTTTTGTGGTGTTCTTACTTAATATTATAAGCAAACATATTGAACTGTCTATGACAATATTTTTTTTTCTATTCTATTTTATTTTAGGTAAATTGATCATAGGATTTTCTTTTTTGAAACCATATACCGTATGAGAGCACGGAGGAGGTAAATGCCCGAATGAAAGTCTACTATATATATATATATATATATATATATATATATATATATATATATATATATATATATATATATATGTATATATATATAGATATAGATATATATATATATATATGTATATATATATATATATATATATATATTATATATAGTGTATATGCACATACATATGTATATATATATATATATATATATATATATATATATATATATGTGTGTGTATATATATATACATATATATATATATATATATATATATATATATATATATATATATATATAAAAGTACATATATATTTATCAACTTGCTTATGTTATGAGAAGGATGGATTTTAGGACTACCATTGCTATGAAACAAACTCTTTTTCAATAGATGTTATGGTTATATATCTTTTAAAAAGGTCTCAATCCTGTGGATGATACGTATCATCCAGCTTTTGTCGTCGTTTCGTGTCTCACGTTAGTGAAAAATCGTGTTCGTTTCGGTAACCTGGATTCCGTCCAAATATGACGGTAATTGAACGTCCGGATGATTGCAGGTGATTATCTTTAATGTCATTCTCGATTAGGAGTGTAAACTAGGTCCCATGGGTGATCTCAGCACCTTCCTCTTCCTTTATAAGGCAGATAGTTGTAGTACCCAAAGATTGGTAGCGTTGTGTTTGGTATTTTGGTTATTCCGTTTTTATGTCGTTTCTGTAATGGTTATTTTGTGTCACGTACAATAACAATATGTGCGATGATGCAGATGACCGTTTTTGCGCATAACAATAATACGTTTATAGGTATGCTTGAAAATTCACCTCCCAAAAAATACTGAATTAAATGAGGATTCTTGTCTAAGACGATTTGATATTTTCTGTTATGTTTGGTAAAAAGCTTGAATATTTGATGTAAGACATCATACTATTTGTATCAATATTCTTTAAATGGTAATTTGTATAATGATATTATGATAAGAAGTGACCAGAAATTATGTTAACTTTCACCGTGTAGTATGCTGTGACAGAATAAGTTATAAGAAATATTACCGTATTGCAGATGATAAAGTCACAGAAATTTGAATGGTTTTCATAGATATTTCTGATGGTTGACATTCATGAAAGTTCATGAAACCGCTGTTTAGACTTACAGTTAGGAGCATACAAACGTCCAAATATTTCTTTGCAGATTAAGTATAGATTATATTGAAAAGCTGTTTATGTAGGTAGTAGGTTGGCCAGGCCACCAGCCACTCGTTGAGATACTACCACGAGAGAATTATGGCCAGACGGTACTACATTTTATCTTTGCCTACACATAAACCGAATAGTCTGGCCTATTCTTTACATATTCTCCTATATCCTCATACACCTGACAACACTGAGATTACCAAACAATTGTTCTTGACCCAAGGGGTTACTGCACTGCAATTGTTCATTGGCCACTTTCTTCTTGCTAAGGGTAGAAGAGACTCTTTAGCTTTGGTAATCAGCTCTTCTAGGAGGACACTCCAAAATCAAACCATTGTTCTCTAGTCTTGGGTAGTGCCATAGCCTCTGTACCATGGTCTTCCACTATCTTGGGTTAGAGTTCTCTTGGCTTAGGGTACACTCGGGCACACTATTCTATCTCGTTTCTCTTCCGTTTGTTTTGTTATAGTTTATATAGTAAATATAGGAGTTAAATATTTCAATATTACTCTTCTTGAAATATTTTATTTTTTTCTGTGTCCTTTCCTCACTGGGGTATTTTCCCTGTTGGAGCCCCTTGGCTTATAGCATCCTGCTTTTCCCACTAGGGTTGTAGCTTAGCATTTAATAATAATAATAATAATAATAATAATAATAATGATAATAATAATAATAATAATAATAATAATAATAGTGGCATTCAATGCAGTGACGTTATTTTCGTCGTAAAAATACTTTTCTTAATGACAGACAAAACACATTTATCTCTTCTAAGCAATAGAATCCAATGTCCATTTAGACTTTTTCATTTGGAGTAAACGTAACCAGAATGCTCAACAAAGTATCTTCTGAAAATCATCTGACACTGGTTATTGTATGAAAGTTTTAAATGCTGCTTTATACTGTTCATCAGTAGATGTAAAACATTGAGAAGTTTACATGTAACTTCGTTTAGATCTCGTTGATGATCAGATATACGATGATTTATTTAATACTATAGCATCCACTTTAGTCATTATAAAATTTATCTCTTTTTTTTTTTCCAACAGTAGAAATCAAGAAATCAGTTAATGCCATACAAAATTTACACAGGAACCAAAATTTTACCCTAGAATCCTACAAACCAGATTTTTAAAAATCATGTTATATACTATTGCACATTTTTATGAAAACTATTATCTTATTTGGATACGTTAACATTTTGAAAACTAGAAAACTGAATCAATTGGTAATACATTTTATTCTAAACTCAGTTTCTGCATAGGGAAAACTTTAGTTTGATTTGTATTTGCTTAGGTAACGTGAGGAAATGTTTTGCTGAATTAATCTGTGGTTTTGTTTCCTCAGGCCCAAATTATGTAAATTCTGTCGTGGAATGACGAGGTATTGGAAAAAAAATAAGGGCTTTATAGCCATCTCTGAAAACTTTTTCCTTAGCATTTGTGTTATACCATGTTTTCATCCTGATCTTAGGCTTTGATGTTTTTTTTATTATGAATGATATAGAATTTGATATATTTTTAAAACTATATGATACCTAAGGACTGTGCAAAATTATACATAGAACAGCTATATTCCAATAATAATACTATGAAAGATTTTGAAGCATGTATCATATAAGTCCTCCTAAAAGAAGACCTGTGTTTAAAGGTAACATCAATTATTTATGAATATTTTTAATTATCAAATAAAATGTATGTAATTGATAATAGAGGAACTGGTTAAAAATATGTGAATGTACAGCCTATGGTAAACATATATCCATATCCTAAGCAATTCATCGGTAGAGGTCTTAGAAAATCAGTAATTGCCTTAAATTATTATTTTCTAAATGCTTGAATTACATAAAGTGAGCTATAATACTGTCAAACATCCTTTTAAACCTTTGGTAAACTAAATGGAATGTAAATATTATTATGAATCTTATTAAGTCGTATAAAAGGAGCTGTCTTTTAGGAACGACTCTCATACACAACCAGCTACCCTTGCTTTGGTGCTTTATTTGTTTTGCACAATTTCTAAAGCTATACTACTCTCTTTATATCCTACTGCGATGGATCTTTAGCTCTTGCGTCAAGTAGAGATCATACTTGTGGAGCACTATAACGCCTGAGTCCCTTGCAGTTTAAATTTCAGGCAATTTTTATGTTGTGGTTTTCTATAGATTTTTATGGCCTTGCTAACCTAGTGGAAACATTAGGGACTCGCAATCTGTGGGCATAAATTTTTTTTATTAGTAACCACATCTTCATAAGTCAACTTTCTGAGGCATTAAAAGGCATTACCTGATCCTCCCAAGACTTACTTTAGGTAAAGTGAACCTTGGACGCTGATCTTATGGGTGTATGTTTATTGTGACTATGCAGTAGCCTGTCCCTTGAGCTAATTCCCATGAACGATGTTTTAAACCTTCAAGTGATTGTTTTACAGCAATACTGGCAATATTTATTTCATAACATACAAAATTACACTGAATTTAAGCAAATTAGGTAAACAATCACACAAAAATTACCTATGTCAATTTTACTTGGTCACTGGCCTGTAAACTGTGTTAAGAAAGGTATGAGGGTGAAGATACTGAATTGGCTATGATGTTCTACTCATTTAGTAGTAATGATCATGGAATATTACAAGAAGATTCCAGGGCTCCTTTTTTATTGTAATGTCATTTGAAAATAGATCTTGGAAATTCGTGAATCTAGGGTTCTAAGTACCTTCCTTCCAGCATTTTACAATAACATACTGAGGTAATTGCGGGTGCCCATCATTTCTTCCTTTTAATTTAATTTTTTGGTACTGGAAAGATGCTGCTATTTATGATGGTTGGGTTTGTTAATTTTACATTTATTTGCCTTACATTAGGTCCCAACATCTCTTCACTTTATTTATTCTGAAGGGATGGTGCTAAATGTGGTAGTTAATTCATTTTAATTTTTCATACAATTATCTGATGTTATGTAGTAGCAACAATATACTGATGGTCTAAAACTTTAGGCATTGGATAGCTTCAGTAACAAGGAGTTCCACAGTCTGGTGTGGAAGCCCTTAATTGAGGATACACTCAAATACACTTTTATTTATTTTGATATTTAACTTACTCCACTCAGCTGAAAATGGGTACCAGAATTTGTTAGCGTCAATAGGAAGGGACAAGGGGCTAACAACTTCTGTTTTGAT
Organism: Palaemon carinicauda; assembly: GCF_036898095.1. Classification (NCBI taxonomy): domain Eukaryota; kingdom Metazoa; phylum Arthropoda; class Malacostraca; order Decapoda; family Palaemonidae; genus Palaemon; species Palaemon carinicauda. The sequence continues at coordinate 230,560,858 of NC_090725.1, read as the reverse complement.
AAATTGCTGAGAAACCAGAAACCTTCTCTCTTCTTGTGCTACAATCCACCAACCTTAAAAGATGTATGGTCTATATGTACGTTATTCTGTCTGCAGAATGCCACCACCTTGTACATCAGTAGAACTTGACCAGGGTTTATAAAGTTAGTTGACTTCTTGGTTGCAAGCATTGCATATTTTGCTTAGCCATAGAAGATGCTTTCTCATAGAAGATGAGGAAAATCTCAACTGTGACCCTTAGTTTGATATCTTTATTTGCATACTTTAAGGATTGCTTTTCTGGTGCCATACAGCAAGGGAAGCCTACTCTCTACAGGACATTCACATTCATTTTATTGTATACATTCCAAGGCTTTCAGCATTTAACACGGCATATTGTTCGTTTCCTCTAAGGTCCACTTTATCAAAGCACTTAGAGAACAAGTCCTTTGGAAATGAGAAAAGAACCCTAAGCAAGTCACTGGCTGTTCTAGCAACTCTCCATCCTTGTGAACTGAAACAACATATACATGTTCTAGCCATGCTACCTTAGGTGCCCCAGATTGGAGACTCATCAAATGTTGGCCTGGCCAATTCCTTTTCTTTCCAAGGAAGTTTGATGTCACCAGCAAATTAATCAAAATAGGGTTAGCATCCAGGATAAAAGGTGTAGAGTCCTCTCCCATGTTGTCATGAGTGGGATGACTGGTAAGTGATATGGCAGTGCCATGGAATTTCTCAGCGACCTGTCTCATCCAGGTTATTCACTACACTTGTAACAAAGGCTCTCTTTTTCATGTTGATGGGCACTAGAATCCCATCCTCTGTCTAACACTTTGTGACTGCCTTAGCAAAGCTCTTCCTCACATCCATTCTGCTATTAGGGTTACCCCTTCAAGTAAGATATCTATGAGGGTCAGAGGAGGCTGGGCAACAGGCTTGGATAAGCAATACGAACCGAATGGTCCATCAAAAAGCATTTGTTTCAGCAAAATGGACTTTTTGCAGCATAAGACCCACATCCACAATTTTCTCTGCCTCTTGTTCTGTCACTTGAAGTCGAGCTGTCTTTGCCAAAGCTGCATTAACTGGGAGACATACACTTCTTTACCCCCACTGTATGTAGACCAGTCAGGTGTTTTCTTTAGATGTTCCTTCAATCTTGTAGGGTGAACATTTAGACCAGTCCATTCAGAGCCAAGTGTCTGGACACGATTTTCATACAATCTTCTCAATGCCGAGAGCTTATGAGGAGAATAGTTGAACTTCAGAAATGCCACAAGCTCAGGAATTACCAAATGGTCATATGATAGCTGATAAGAAAAGCGTTTTGGTTTATTTGATGGTTTGGAACTGGCAGTAAGGGCAGCATTCTTGTGTTGCGTATAAAATGTGTGGTGATATTGAATATATGCAGCCTCTACATCCTCAGCATTGGTAACAGTATTCAGGTGTGCATGTACCACAAAGTTCTGAGAATCTATCGCCCATATGAAAAGATTTTTCCCATAGGCTACACTCGCACAGTACATTGGTTCATCTCCATCCACTTCAAACTTTTCACAGGAGACACATTGTTGGTTTTTTTTTTTTTTTTTTTTTTTTTTTTTTTTTTGTGATCTATTATTGCCTTAAAACTGGAAAGTGTTTTTTTTTTTTACCGACAATAGTCACTTCATTTTCTGGTTGTTTTCTCTTTTTCGGTCCTCGTTCCATCATGTAGCAGTGAAAGAGGGATCGACACCCATTATAATATTTTCCTATATTTTTCAGCAAAGTCTATGCAATACCTGAGCCATCATCAACACACTCCAAGTTCACCTCAAGAGGTAAAGGTACATCATTTGCAACAAGGTTTTTGAAATAATTTTCTTGTGTATCATATGTGTCATGATGACATTCCTTGTTATATAGACATCGCAAATCTTTTCTAGACTCCTCTTGACACAAACAACATACTGTAGTTCCCAGTCAGTTCTTTGGTTAGTTATTGATGGATTTTCTGCACTCTTGTTGAAATGGCTTGCTTTATTTCTTCATTAATTGATACTTGAAATGTAAAGAAAATATTGTCAGATTAATTTTATAAGGAAAATGTACAGTAGGATCTGACTAACTTGAAATCTGATGATACAAATATTCAGATATCTTAAACAGATTTTTTGGTCCTAGGAACAATCCTGGAACATAAGCTGAAATCTGTAGCGTGCACTTTCGTGACAGATTTTTGGGGGCTATTTGATTTCACATGTAACAACTTCGATTCAACACCCAGATCGAGAATCCACTTGTCCTCACGCACGAAAATTGCATATTAACTAAGGCGAGGCACTTTTAATCAGCGAGCCTGGGGCATAGTTCCATCATCTAACCACTCATTGCTACACTGTTGTTACCCATACATAAACCGTAAAAAATTTATAATCATCGATTTCTATAATGCATTCCTATACCAAACTGTTCTTTTATACCTAAACTTTCAGATGTAGTAGTGTTTGCAAGCAGTAATTACTTCTAGTAAAATCACTGTCATAACCAAAAACTGGCAAACCAAGAACACGTGTTGCCCACGCAGCATCAGCTGTTCCTCTGCTTCTTCCACTAGGCTGTAGTGACATATTTGCTCAGTAGATGGCATCTATATGTTACATGGATGTAATTCTGGAATTTGCTGTTAGAAATATTTTAAGAATGTTTTTTTTTTTTTTGTATATTTTACGATCCCTTTGAATTCATGGAACATATGTGTAACCCGGAGTGCTAGAGGGTTAAACTTGGTAGTGCCCTTGCCTCAAGCATGTGTGTCACGTTGTGAAAGAAATCAGGAAAGTAAAAATTTTACACCCCAGTCTTGGCAGAAAGAATTCATGGAAAAGTATCTCATTGATCAGACTGAGGATTACTTTGCTCCTCTCAAAGCAAACAAACTGAAGTCATTCACAGCACCTGTGAAAGCCAAAACCTCAAAGAAGAAGGAAATGTCACTTTGAAATGTCAAGAGCTTTATGGCCCGGATCCTTATCATTGCTCAGACCAAAAGTCTTGATACGCAAATGGTATTAAGCTATTCCCTTTCTTCTGTCTCTACGCCACCACCCTCAAAAGATGGGTCATTGGCAAAGACAAACAAAACGGACCTCCTTCAAGCTCTGAAGTCATAAGTTTCTGATTGCTTGGAGGTGGATGTCCCTCAGGGTGCACTGATGGGTGACTGCATGACCATACTTCAGAGCATGCATATAACTTCGACACGTTTGGTTTGTTTACTGCTGCAGTTCTCAAGAGAGTTATTGGTCTTCCACATAGATTTCACAGTCATCGGGTTGATGTTTCTGATACTTACCCTGAAATCAGCATAAAAAGCTATGAGAGATCTCACCATGGTTCTGGTAGTGGACAGGATATTCGTATTCTCTAGAAAGATCAGAAATTACATGCTCAGTGGAAAATGTTCCTTGCCCATTGGGAAAACAAGTAGAACCTTGTGGAATTCCTTTTTGAGTGCTGCTAGCTCTGGTTTTGCAGCTTGTGTCCTCTCTGACATTGTGTTTTATGTTATACTTGGTTCATCTTGTCATAGATTGAAAACTGCTGATGGCAATGTCAGTGTTGAGGAGGTTGTGGATCTCTTTTCAGATCACAAAAAACCCGGCACACTTCTCTTGTTGCATGGTTGTTATGCTGGAAAAGACTACAGCATTATTATCATCCATAGTTCTGACACTGATGTTGGGAAAGACTTCAGCTTTATCATCCATAGTCCTGGCACTGATGTTGCTGTAATTGCACTTGGTTTAGGGAAGGAACTGCCATGTCAGTTACTTTTCTTCACTTGTGTTAAGAACAAAGCCAGAGTGATCAATCTTAGCAAGAAAAAGTCATGAATGCTTTCATTGGCCTTCACACCTACACAGGATATGATTCGACAAGGGCCTTTAAGGGAATAGATAAAAAGCAGGCATTGGATTTAGTAATACAGTCTGATAAGTTTATTGAAATGTTTGGAGAGCTTGGCACGGACTTCGTTCTTACAGACAGACATATAAAGGGCCTAGAGAAATTTGCCTGCTCTACCGCCAGGCAAAACTGAGTGATATCATTGAAGCCAGGTACATGTCATTCAGTCTGACATCTTCTCTTAAACACACTCTTCCACTCACAAGGGATGCACATAAAAAGCATGTCCACAGAGATTCTTACCAAGCTGCAATCCAAAAACGATCATTACAGGCTTCAATCAAGGCTTCATCCCCTGATGGTCATGGTTAAGATGTTAAAGATGGAGAAATCCACATTCACTGGATGAGTCATAATGCTGCCCAAGATTCCATCCTTGAGGTAGTCAATTTAAAATGCAGCAAAAGCAAGTGCAGCAGTGCTAGATGCTCTTGCTGCAAATCTGGTCTGTTTTGCAAAGACTGCTCCAACCGTAAAGAAACTGTTCAAGAGCAGCAAATGGAGAGATTGAAACTGAAGAGGATAAAGAGCCTGAGCTTTGAGGTCTCTCCTGTGGATTATAGAAGGGCAATTTAAATTCATACTAGAGAAGTGGAACCAGTTGAGGTGGTCATCTACAGTGAGGTGATTTTGTTTCCTTAACCTTCCGACTTTAGATTATGTAAGCTTGATAAGGTTTAAATTGAAATAATACATTCTTCACTTTGTATTAGTATATTCAATAAATCAATATCATTGGTTTAATGATGATTTTATTTGTTATTTATCCTTTCACACCTTTCCAATGTTTCTGCACACCATTTAAATGTTAAAGAAACACATCTTGTGCAATTACACATTTTCTGGTACAGCTCCCCTTTAAGAGGCAATCGTGACTTAACGTGTAACTTTCAAGCCTGGGGACAGGCAGATTTGGAATCAGCCCCCAAAAAGCTGTCAGGAAACTTCATTTCTGGCCAATGTACAATTTTCAGCTCATGGCCTAAAATGCATGTAACCAAGGCGATTTTTTTTTTTTTTTTTTTTTTTTTTTTTTTGTCTAAGGTGTCCAACATATGGGTCTACAAACTCACTGTGTAAACGTGAGGAAGTCCAAGTTACGACCAGTTTGTTTCGGAAATGCCCAAGAAATTGACCTTTGACCTTGAAATACAAAATTGACCTCATAAATTAAATCCTTGTCCATTAGAACATGGAAATAGAGGTATTACACAAGGTTCTAGTGCAAAAATAGAGGTCGTAATATTTGATTCTATTTTATTTGCCGCGGCCATGTTGGATTTTGTACAAACAGTTCTCCAGAGGGTGATTTCCCGCCCCCCCCCCCCCCCGCGCTGGTATATGTTAAAATTCTATACATTTCCTGCAGTAATTGGTGATGTGCAGCTACATATTGCAAGGTGTATAAAATTTACATTGCATAACAAACCATGTCCTAGTTTTTTATTATTTGTAACTGGAAACGAGAATAGCTGTGAATGGTAATCGACCGGTAGACAGAAACGAAATAGATCATAAAAAAGAAGAATAAATCATAGGCGTAAGTTAGGAGACAAATGAATACACGAGAAAGACAAAAAATTTGTTCAGGCTAATAAACAGTAGACAGAGAGGAGACGCATGTCGGTAGGTAGAGGGAGAGGCACGATATGCACGACATTGTGGACTTCTGAGGCTGGTGAGAGCGTGCTTTTGGGCCACTTTCTGTGTAGATTGGTGTTGTGGGTGGGGGGGGGGGGGGGGTTGAGACCCAGAAACTATTATTGCACTTCTGTCGATAACCTTTTGGCGATCAATGCTGCCTTTCTCTTTTAGCCGTAGCTAGATGTGTCACATCCATCGATAGCCGATATTTTGATGTGAAAACGTTTATGATGGGAATCGGTTGGGTGCCAATGAGATTTTGCTGAAGAGATTTGAGATTGTTTTTATTTCAAATACTTCGACCTTTATTATTATTATTATTATTATTATTATTATTATTATTATTATTATTATTATTATTATTATTATTATTATTATTATTAATCAGTCTACAGAGACTGGTGGTTTATCGTGTGGGTAAGACTACATCCAGCTGCCTTAGCAATCCATCACTTTCCTCACGATATGTGTTGTTTCAAGTAGCACGCTCTTCTGCACAAGTCTTGGGGCTATATCGGCTATACCATTTCAATATCCCCTTTCAGTGTCATAAGTATGGTCCCTAGTGCTCCTATGACTATTGACACCACGTCTACCTACATATTATTATTATTATTATTATTATCATTATTATTATTATTATTATTATTTGAATTGTTCTCTCGTTTGTATAAGAATCACCCATTTCAGTAATTTTACAAACTCAAACATACACACACACACACATTTATATATATATATATATATATATATATATATATATATATATATATGCACATATATATATATATGTATATATATATATATATATATATATATATATATATGTCTGTGAATAAGATCAACAAATTACCTTAAAAAGGAATAAACAAATTGTAGGAAAAATTGCAAGAACTTCAATCATTTGAAAGTAACTTCTACTAAAATCTTCGGTTATATCATAACATTCTTCAGTGTCAAGCTCAAATAATAGAGGAATTTCGTTTCCTGGTTGCGTTGGTAAAACTTTCCTCATGTCTTCCTGATACCGTTATAGTAATGCATTACTCTCTCTCTCTCTCTCTCTCTCTCTCTCTCTCTCTCTCTCTCTCTCTCTCTCTCTCTCTCTCTCTTAGATGCTGTATGCATTGTTTTTATTTTGTTCCCATTTATTTTGGTTATTATGACCTCTCTCTCTCTCTCTCTCTCTCTCTCTCTCTCTCTCTCTCTCTCTCTCTCTATCTCTTATAGATGCTGTTATGCATTATTTTTCTTTCTGTCATTAAGTTTGGTTATTATAACCTAAATCTCTCTCTCTCTCTCTCTCTCTCTCTCTCTGTCCTTATGTGCCCGTATAATACTCCACCTTTATTGCATTAAAACAAACCCAAACACTTTTAAGCAAAGTGGAAGCATTAAACAACAACAGCATCCATCCCATAGCTGTGTAGTCATCAGCTGTTGCTTATTAGTCAATGGATTTTATAAATGAAAGAACATCGTTAGCAGGGTAATTAGTCCTTTGATAAATTACCTTTCAGTTCCCTCATCGCTGGTGCTAATTGATACGAGGGCCCTATTCGTACAGTTATGTTTTAGTTTAATGATTAATTCAACCGTTTTCCAATGGCTTATGTTGATTAGTAGCCTTAAGCGAAATAGGGGTTCTCCGATGGAAAACTTTTATATATTAAATGTAAATATATATATATATATATATATATATATATATATATACATATATATATATATATATATATATATATATATATATATGTATATATATATATATATATATATATATATATATATATATAAAGTCTGTTTGCGTCTGTTTGTTATGTTACTCATTTCGTGGTCAGTCTTTGGTACCCTGGTGGAAGTTAAAGAATTTTATTTTGTATTTCACAACTCACCGTAACATTATTAGCAACCACTCGTCGGCGAATGAAACATTTTTCATTTCCATTTATCTTTTATTTCTGCCTTTTTTATGCAATCTAGCGAGCACATACGAACAATTTTTAAGTCCCAGATTTTC
>NC_090725.1:230543258-230545758 GCF_036898095.1 Palaemon carinicauda | reverse complement strand
TTTTTTGCAGGCCTTTACCTTTTATTCTTCGATGCTTTAGCCTACCTCTTTTTAAAAGGGGAAGTATTGACGTGATCTTGATAGAGATTTCTTTGAACGCTATTGACATTCCTATCCCCATTCGTGGTTTCTCAGTTTGGTCGTGTAGGAACTTGATTTTGCAAACCTGTCTCATTCTCGGACTCTATTAGTAAAGAATTTCTATCAAGATTAAAAAAAAAAAAACAGAAAATTACATAGAATTAATGGAGACCAGCAATTTAGACTTGAAAACGAGGAAGGCAAATTATTATTATTATTATTATTATTATTATTATTATTATTATTATTATTATTAATACAAGGTAAGCTACAACACTAGTTGAAAAAGCAGGATCCCAAAAGCCCAAGGGCTCCAACAGGGAAAAATAGCCCATTGAGGAAAGGATACAAGGAAATAAATAAACTTCAGTAGAAGTGATAACAATCAAAATAAGATATTTTGAGATCAGTAACTACATTAAATTAGATATTTCATATATATATATATATATATATATATATATATATATATATATATATATGTATATATATATATAAAGAAAAAACACGATAAAGAAAACAAGATGGAATAGTGTGGCCGAGTGTACCCTAAAGCAAGAGAACTCTACCCCAAGAGAGTTGAATACCATATTACAGAGACTGAGGCACTACCCAAGACTTTAGAACAATGGTTTGATTTTGGAGTATCCTTCCCCTAGAATAATTGCTTACCATAGCTAAAGAGTCTCTTCTACCTTTACCGAGAGGAAAGTAACCACTGAACAATTACAGTGCAGTAGATAACCCTTTGAGTGAAGAATTGTGGTAATCTCATTGTTGTCAGGCGTATGAGGACATGGGAGAATGTGTAAAGAATAGGCCAGACTATTAGGTGTATTTGTAGAGAATGGAAAATGAGCCGTAACGAGGGATCCAATGTAATACTGTCTGGCTAGTGAAAGGATCCAATAACTCTTTTGCTTTAGTATCTCATCGGGTGGCTGGTACCCTGGGCAACCTACTACGTATTATTGTAGAACGAAACAAAAACAAATGGAAACTGAATAAAACTGATGTTGTTGAGATGGAAATTTGATTAATGTTCTGGACTTTTACCAAAATTAGCGAAGAGGTTTCAAGCCTACTACGAAGGTTTCTACATTGAGATTGAAAATAACTTAAGGATCCAAAATAACAATAAATGGTTTCGAGATTTCAATCAACTTAATGTGACGGAATATAGACCCAGAATTGAAATAATGGAAAGCTTCCAGAAGTCAACTCAAAATCAGACAAATGGTCTCAATTTATAAACTGAAAATATTATTTAGGTCTGCTTAGACCGTCTGAGACTATAACTGAAGGAGGCCACAAGTCTGAGTCCGGAGGTAATTAATATTTTCCAGCTACCGAAAATGCCAGTATAAAGATATACAACCAGAGACGAAGATAATGAAAACTTTTAAAGATTAGAGGTTATGAAATTATCATGTCCCCTAGAAAAGACCAAAAATAAAGAGGAAAGGGATCCCACATTATTAGACAGAAATAAAAAAATACTTCTCAAGATAAAACAGAAAAGATGGGGGAGGGGATGTGGTTAGATGGGTGTAATTAAGGGACTGGACTGAAAATCTTCCGTGAGAAATGAGGCGTCCTTAAGGCGTGGGTGTGGGTGTTATTCGATGACTAGGAAGGTGTCCGGCACACCCTTGCGAGTCCTCGGAGCAGAAATCTTAAAGAATTCAAAGAAAGAGAAGAAAGATTCCCAGCTTTCTAGTGGGAGACTGTGAGTCTAATATTTAGATTAGTAGTTCACAATGATATATGGATGTGTTTCTATTTTATAACAAATACTGATTTAAAGAATAATGGCTATGAATTTATTTTCATCATACAATCGTATAATTTTTGTTGGTTGGCTTTCAATCAAAAGGAAATGTTTATTCTGATGCTTTTGTCATCCTTTATTAATTCTTTCTTTTCTGGAGTTAAAAAAGCATGATGAGTGTGACATGTTCAAAACCGTCCGAAATATTAAGTGAAATTTTATATGGAAGTAAATGAATATTTTTATTATTACTACCTCATCTATAATCCTAGTTGGAAAAGCAAGAGCTCCAACAGAGAAAATAGCCTAGTTAGGAAAGGAAATGAATAAATTACAGTTGGCTATATATGAGAAGTAATGAGTTAAGTATGTAAAATATCTTCGGTCAGTAACAACATTAAAATAGATCTGTCATATATAAGCTATGAAGAGAGACAGGTAATTAAAAGGAATTATTATTTTCCTTAGCACAGTTCTTTCAAAGTGTTAACTGAAGTGGCATAGTTCAACCATACTTTTAAAAACATGTTTTTCTTAGTGGATTTTTTCCCTATACTGAATGAGGATTATTCTTTTAATTACCATTGACAGAGTAAAACCAATACTGGAGGTTACTTTATGTCCGCTATCTTTCGTACAGATGTTATT
>NC_090725.1:230534511-230537758 GCF_036898095.1 Palaemon carinicauda | reverse complement strand
AAAGTTCACTGGTATTCATCGATTTGAAGCAGAGATAGAAATACATTTCATATTGGTCCTGATTTTACAAATTAGGCTGCGTGTGAATCACCCTGGCGTTTCGTGCAAGGGTTGCTAATCCTGACGATCTCTGTAGTAATTGGCCAGTGTCCTAGAAAGAGCAGAGATAAGCTGAAATGCAACGCAAGTCTTCGGCTTATTTGATAATTTATGTCGATGGGTGAGAGGGGCGGGAGGATATAAAAACTAGTACAGAAAGCTCAAGGAATGGAATATTTTTAGGAGTTAACGTAATGATGGAAGGTCAAATTGCAGAAAAATAAATTAAAAAGTAATGGAGATATTGATTTATGTTGTGTAAATGGGTTACGTGTGAATATTTTGGGGAAAATGGAGGCTCATGCTTATAAGGAAAGATTTTGTTTAGAATATACATGGCGTAGTGGATATTATTTACAAAAAAAAAAAGAAAAAAAAGATGTAAAATTGAATGTCAGTGGGATTAATTATTAAAAAAAAAAGTAAGCAGTAAGACGAAAATAAAGTGTATTGATTATTAGATTCAATACTAAGCAAATCAAGAAATAAAAGTATGAGTAATTATACGAAAAATGAAGAACGTGGAAGAGAAGATGATTGAAACAAACACAAAGGGTGGAGAAAGAGTTTGGAAAAAAAAAACAAGATAAAAAGAGAAGAAAAGCCTTAATATCCCCAAGACCTTCAAATTAACCCTTTCTAACACTGTTCGTGCACCACTTTCTCCTCTTGCTTCACTCTCCCCCCCCCCCCATTCTTCCCGCTCCTCCCCTTGTGAAACCCTTCTTCTCACTTAACTCCCCCACCTCTCCTTTCCAACCCCTCCTTCCAAAGACGTTCCCTTCACCCATCTTTTCCTCCTCCTCAAGCTTACTCCCCCAACTTCACTCTCCTCCTCTGCAATTCGCTCCATCTGTTCAAACCCCCCCCCCCCATCCCTCACCCCCCCCTCAAATACTCCTACCGCAAAGGCTTCTTTTGCGCTTCATTTGCACACCAATGTCAGGCGAGGCCGTGAATTAATAACGTGGTTTTCGTTTCTTTGTTTTTGTTTTTTGTTTTTTTTGTATCTGTTTTTGTTTGGTTTTGTGGACGACACTCCCTTGTTCTCATTGCGTCATTTGAGGGTACTTTCATCCAGTGTTAGTACTCTTCAGAGGGTTCATTTTTGCCTTTGTGTCTGTGCAAGAGACTGGTAATCACCTGCAATGTCCCATTAGTTTTAAAAATAAAATAAAATCATTGTTTCGAATAATAGAACTTAATTTAACGTCGATTCTCATTATACCTTTTAAAGAAATTACTCAAAATTATTATGTTCTTTTAAAACGTCTAGGATTGTCATTAGTTGAAGTGTTTTCGAGTAATTTTAGTTCATAACGGAAATTTTTATTGCATTATTGTGAAATGAATGTTTTCATTTGTATATATATGTTATTGAAGAGCCATTATCCACGCTGTTATAAATTTCATGACTTTACTAGGACTTTGCAAGTTTTTATCAAACAGAAATACAACAGTACAAAGATTTTTTTTTTTTTACATCCTCCTTATAATTTACGTTCTTCCATCTTTTGGAATAAGTTTATAAAAATATGTGATTACATCAGTTTGATTATTATCTAAGTGATAGGAGATGACTAGGAAATTTATTCCCGTTATTTAAGAAATAAATTGTTAGATTTTTTTTATATGCAAAAGTGATAAATATTTGCGTAAATGGGTTGGATATACTTGATATATAGACATGTATATTTCTAATTAGGATAGCCTGAGCTGAATAAAATATTGTTTGAAAAAAAAGGGCACTTCCTGAAGGTGCAAGTTGTGGGGACAATTTAATGATACTACAGGTGTTATTAGAATTGCAGAAATGAATGTTGTCAGAAGACCGACAGACTTTGTCCCCAGTCATTTGCTTCACCAAGTTGCTATCTAGTTATCGTTGAGAGAGGGAAGAAGGTAGTGGACTAAGGGTAAATAAATGGTCACGCGAATATATTTCTAAGATTAGCGCTTTGGTCGAGACTGTTAACTGTCGCGAAGTTACGTTTACGGTACTTTAGCGACAATTGTCAGTCGTGGAGACTGGAAATCAGATAAGATTCCGAAAAGGTGCTCTCGCTAATAGAGGGTGTGCCAAGCTGGCTTGGTACTTATTGTAGAACTGACTGGCTATTTTCTTTAGTCTTTTACTTGATAGAACTCGCCGGCGATTTTCCTTTGTTTCGTAGCGAGTTCTGGCCGTGGCCGCTTACATTTTTGAGAATGAAAGAGAAGGGCAATTGCTAGGAGCAATTCCCACATAGGTAAATTACTCTAAATCTGCCTTTCTTGTTCTATTCCTGCATTTTTTCTCTATTTTTTATCTTACTTCTTCTTCCTTTCGTTATCTCTATTTGTAATAATATATGAAGGAATTGAAATTATGATATTGATTGTCAACATTAATAATAATAGGAAAGGCATTAGTAATAGTAAATAAAAAAACATTTTTTTCAACATAGATATTTTATAAATTACTTTAAGCTTTTGAATTATTCGTTTTGTTTTTACGAAATTGAATTTATATTAAAAATAGCGATGCATTTTCTTTTCTAATTAGAGAGAGAGAGAGAGAGAGAGAGAGAGGAGAGAGAGAGAGAGAGAGAGAGAGAGAGAGAGAGAGAGAGAGAGAGATTATCAGTTATCTGGCATCCTTACATTGACGCCGAGAGAGAGAGAGAGAGAGAGAGAGAGAGAGAGAGAGAGAGAGAGAGAGAGAGAGAGAGAGAGAGAGAGAGTTTGTTAAACAAATATATATTCATTTAGAAAAGCTTTGCATTTTATAACATTTAAGATTTAATGTTGTTCAATTTTCTATCAGCCTTGAAAAGTTTATGTAATTTTAGTTAGACAACACAAAGAGTAACTAGAATATTATTCTTGCTGTAAATACCTGAAAATAGTTCAACCGAATTGCCTTGATTGCTTTGTCCCTTTATCAAAGGGGAATACTATTTCATGTAGACCTTAGAAGAAACTCGTGATCAAAGAGCTTTTAAATTCCAGTAAAATGCATACTTAAATACACCCATTTATGTATTTATTTATACATACATATATAAACATATGTGTGTAAGAGTTTGTGTATCTGTGTATGTATTTGTAATTTAATACATGCGCCTTTTCTCACTGAAGATGGCGCATCGAGGTGTTACTGTTTCTT
>NC_090725.1:230499511-230532011 GCF_036898095.1 Palaemon carinicauda | reverse complement strand
ATTCCTTGAACCTTCATTCATATACCCTAAACGTTTTAATAAACCCCTTTTTTTTCTTCCTGTTTCCATTTTTCCTATGCCACAGATGTACTAAAAATCGTCTCAACAGATTCAACTTTTTTTTCTCTCTGTTTTTACATTCGACAACCACACTTCTTTTCTATAAGGAAGAATATTTTATGCGCATCTCTTCTCTCATCACACCATCTTAATTACATTTTTTTCCCGAATACCTATAATAATCTACTATTTCCACTCTTTTCCTCTCCTTTTACATTTATCCTTTTGGCCTCATGAACCCACTCTCTCTCTCTCTCTCTCTCTCTCTCTCTCTCTCTCTCTCTCTCTCTCTCTCTCTCTCTCTCTCTCTCTCTCTCATTATTACACTCTAGTTTTCCTATTTGAAAGCAGTTTTAACCTGTTTCATAAGTGTCAGCAGTGGCCTGACAATACCCGAATCAATACCATATTATCTACAAATATTAAACATTACATACTTTTCCATATTTATTTTCCTATCGTAGAACTCTGGCCCATTATTTATTTTATTTTCTCTGAATTCATTAATCATTCCATCCATGAAGATATTAAAAAGCTCAGGAATTCATGAGAACACAAATTTACACCAAACAAATTATCTTTTATTTTATTTCTCGACACCCTCAGCATTCGCACTATTAACCTACCAATTCTATCATGAGTATTTTTATTTTATGCTAATATTACATATGCATAATTACATGATCACTGTATAAGTGTATATACAAATACACACACACATATATATATATATATATATATATATATATATATATATATATATATATATATATATATATATATATATATATATATGTATCATCATCATCATCAACATCATGCAATTTTACGCTTGGATAGGATAGAACGGAAGGTTACAAATTTCTTTTGCAGAATTTCTTAAAGAGTGAAGTTGCCTGTCCCACGCTCTTCTACTGTAGATCGCAGTAGACGCTGGTACACACGGCGGATTGGTGGAGATATGCAGGGTCATCCATGAACTTGGCAGACAAGAGCGTAAAGACATATTTTGGCATATTGCATTCACCCCATACACAATCGCATATATATATATATATATATATATATATATATATATATATTTATATATATATATGTATATATATGTATATATATGTATATATATATGTGTGTGTATATATATATATATATATATATATATATATATATATATATATATATATATATATATATATATATATTTATATATGTGTGTATGCATGCGAGTGAATTATATTTTATACATAATAGAATGTCTGACCAGTTTACGTGAATATATTGAAATGGATTCCTTGTAGTTAATAAATTGTTTATTTGTAATTTTTATGTTTTACCCATCAGGTAATTTTATTTTATAGCAAATTATACAAAGTATTATGCTTATCTAAATAGTTTTGTATTTTATCTGTTTTAATCTTTTTATCTCCCATTTCTTAAGTCGATTCTTATGGGCATCTCCAGCTATACAAAGGTCTTGACACCTTCATTAGTCTTTTCCTTTCCGTCTATTCATAGAGCAACGCTTTCACCGGCTTTAGACGAGGACGTCCGCGAAAGAAATGCACTCTTGTTATCTTTGGATTGCTTATGTATGTAAACTCCTTATTCCTTGTCAATGTTTTTTCTTTCTTTGTTTTTGTAGGAATTTTTTAATTACCACACTCTTACTTCGTATTTATCTAGTATCTGTTTGTAACTTTCTACATTTTTAATTGTTAAATTTAACTTAATTTTTATATAGATTTTTCATAATTATCTTGTATTTGTTTGTACCTTTCTACTTTTTTAATTGTTTTATTTTTAACATAATTTTTATTTTGATTTTTTATAATTATCTTGTATCTGTTTGTACCTTGTTACATTTTTTATTTTTTTTTTATTTTTAACATACTGTTTTTATTTTTATTTTTTCTATTTATCTTGTAAATGTTTATACCTTTCTACATTTTTAATTGTTCTATTTTTTAACATACTGTTTTTATTTTTTTTTCTATTTATCTTGTATCTGTTTGTACCTTTCTACATTTTTAATTGTTCTATTTTTAACATACTGTTTTTATTTTTTTTTCTATTTATCTTTTATCTGTTTGTACCTTTCTACATTTTTAATTGTTTTATTTTTAACATACTGTTTTTATTTTTTTTTCTATTCATCCTGTATCTGTTTGTACCTTTCTACATTTTTAATAGTTTTATTTCTAACATATTTTTTTCTATTTTTATATAATTATCTTGTATCTATTTGTAACTTTCTACGTTTTCAATTGTTTTATTTCTAACATAATTTTTATTTAGATTTTTCAAAAATTATCTTGTATCTGTTTGTACCTTTTTACATTTTTAACTGTTTTATTTTTAACATAGTTTTTATTTTTTATTTTATTTATCTTGTATCTGTACCTTTCTAAGTTTTTGTAATTGTGTTATTATCAGCATTTTTTTTCCTACATGTTTACTACTGTAATCGCATTCATTTATTCTTTTTATTTCTTTGAGACTATTTGACAGTTATAATTTTATTTTCATTACTATTTCATCCTTTTTTCATCTGCATCTTCCATCAGGTGCCCCGCCCTTCACCTGACTCCTTTTCACCCCCTTCCCCATCCTATAACCCCCTCCACTTTTTAATGACTCCTCACCTCCTCCTTCCTTTCCCCCACCCACACCAAAGCCTTCCTTTCCCTCACCCTCACCGAAAACTAGGTCTGCCTCTTTGTCCTTGACTACGCAATTGTAAACCTTCTCACTTCTTTCAAGGGACGTGATTCTATACACACCCTTTCCATCCTCCCTCTCCCTCTCACTCCCTACTCCCCCTCCTTCAAGATGTCAGAGAATGCTGCTTGCTTTTGTCTTTCCTTTTTTTTTTTTATCTTTTGTGTGTTTTGTTTTTCTTTGTCTCGCCATTTCATACAGGGCAGGGTTCCGAAATTAGAGAGAGAGAGAGAGAGAGAGAGAGAGAGAGAGAGAGAGAGAGAGAGAAAGAGAGAGAGAGAGAGAGAGAGAGAGAGAGAGAGAGAAAGAGAGAGAGAGAGAGAGAGAGAGAGAGAGAGAGAGAGAGAGATGATTTAATGTTCCCAAGTTGTGGGCGTAGAAGGATTCTGGTCAGATCAGTTCCAGTTAAGAAATCATGTCATTAATTTCAAGGTAACTTCAAGTTGCCCTATTTTTTAAATGAATACACACTTCGATATACACACTTACGACCATATGTTGACTGTACATGACATATATACATACATACTTACATACATGCATATATATATATATATATATATATATATATATATATATATATATATATATATATATATATATATATATATATGTATATATTGGCGAATTTATCTTCATCTTCCAGAATTTATCTTCATTTTCCATAGATTACTTGATATGAAAAAAAATTTAGAATGCATATGTTTGGACATACTGTACATTTTCTTAGTGTTGATTGTGAAAATGGACGATATACAATATGTGTTTCTATTCTAGCTTCATGCTGGGAAATACAATATGGAATTGCGATTTATAGTATAAATTGTTTTCCTTAACGCAAAGTAAAAAAAAAAATTTATTATGAGAGTCTGGGCAAACTATGTAAATTCCACTCATTTTACTTTTCTCCTCACATGTGTAGGCTATAATATTATTAGACGGGAGATATTTATTGTTTCCTAGTGTACTTTTTTTTCGTGTCAACTACAAGCTTCCTTGTTTTATGTAAGAAAAATAAAATATAAAGTTGATAATATGTGAATAAGTGTAAAACAGGTTTTCTCTATGTTATTATTAACAATCATGCATGCATGTTTTATTAATCTCATTTACAGTTAATACGGGAAATGAGAAAGCGTTTCAGTAATAACAGTAGTCATATTTAAAGTTTTAGAATGATTTAGTTGCAATTTATTAATTCTTGATTATAGAGTTCGGCATCTGTTTCCTCATGGAAATAGACTCCCTCCCATGAAAATGTTATGGTTACTTTTAAAGTTCCTCAGTAATACAATAAGTTAGAAAGACTGTATTATGCATATGCACATGCATACTCACAAAACGTGCATGCGTGATTTTGGAATGAATGAAAATTAGTTTTGAGTAGATTTTTGTGAAAAAAGATATGCAATTGTAGAGGGAAAAGATACAATTACAGTTCGAGATTAAATACTTTTTTTTCAGAAGCTTCTACCAATTTGTAAATAGAATATGTTATCCGTAAAGTCATTTAAATTACCTAATAATTCCAAGATCTTGCAGATAATGATCTTACAGGAAATAACGGATTAGCAAGTTATTGGATCAGTAGTTCATTCATAAATCGTAAATCAGTCAGAACATGCAGCAATTGAATGCCTATGGTAGCCTATATGGTAAAGTCCGTGACTGGTGATCGCCAGATTGGGATTCGAATCTCGCTAAAACTCGTTAGTTCCTATAGTAGCTGCAACATCACCAACCTTGTGAGCTAAGGAATGGGGGTTTGGAGGAGCTTATAGGACTACTTGCTTCATCATTAGCCATTGCCTGGCCCTCCCTGGTTCCAGCTTGGATTGAGAGGGGCTTGGAAGCTGATCATATGTATATATGGCCAGTCTCTAGGAAATGGGCCTGCTTGCTAGTGCAATGATATTTGTCACTCTTCCTTGCCTCTGCCATTTATGAGTGGCCTTTAAACCTTTAAACTACGTCAGCTACTCTATACCGCTTCTGTTTTTGTCTAATCCAAACAAATCCTGTGTGTCAAACAGCTTTTACCTTTTGATTTGATAACTGTGTTTCATACTAGTTGATCTAATGTTATGTATTGTTTACTTTTTATATACATTATATGTATATACATAATTTATGTGTGTATGTGTATATATAAATAAGCACGTTATAACACAAGAATATTGTGAAAAAGTTTAAAATTTCAGTTTTCAGCAGAATAGGGTAAGACAATTGTTACCGAACTGTTTAAAGGTTTCTAATTTTCTCATACATGTAACTAAGAGAAGTGATAGCCTGGAAAGGGCTACAATGCTGCTTGAAAGGAGGAGAGAGCTTCCCTTTACTTCATGTAACTGTAACCAATATTGGATCTTGAAAAAAATTAGCGAGTCTGGTGCGTGGTGCAGAAAACGAAAATTTAAGAAGAAATAAGAACAACAGGTCATTTAGAAAAGTTATGTCGAAATTGGAGCTAGAAAAGGGTACTTCTATTTTCAAAGTAATATTCTAAGCAGGAAAGGATAAGACAGCGATGATGCTTAGGCACCCGACACGCTTATATAAGTGAGTGACTGAACTAAATATTTATCAAATTCTTTCAAAAACTGGATACAGCCCAAGTTGTTTGATATTGAGTTTTTATGACAAAAGTCTTGTAGTTTGAGATGCAGATGGTACCAAGAAAATAAAAGTATATTCCGAGAAAAGTTTTGATATGAGGATTAGTGTTGAAAGTCACTACTTAAGGGGAAGAACCTTATGTTTATTTTGTTACAGCTATCTAGAAAATGTGTGTTGTCTTCTAGAGTCTAAGCAAAATCTTCATACCCCTGAGAATTTCCTGTTCAGAAATGAACAATAGCTTCTCGTTCCCAGTGTTAGGTATAACCCACTGTTCCCTCTCGGGCACTAATGGTAATGGAATTTCATGTTCCAAATCTGTCACCTTTACAATCAATTATATAGATAACCTCCATCGATTATAAAACCAGCAACTTATTGAATTAGCGCAGGTGTTTGTTTTTAAATAGTGTGTCAAGAAATGCGCGCATTGAAGCCTGATCGCTTTTATGTACATGTGTGTAAATATGTGTTCAAATGTAAATAGTAATTTATTTAAAGAAGCTGCATCGGGAAGAACAAATTCAATTTTTCACACTTGCCATGTACCGGAAAAAGATTTGATTATTGGTACCCCGAAATTAATATCTTATTCATAACATCTTGAAGATAAAACTCGATTTTAATGATACCGGCATCTGCCCTTGGTTTAGTGATCCTTGAGATACGTCATTAGGAATGCAGAGGGCAGTGTACTGCATGTGTTTCATACACGCTCGTACACTGTAAAGTTTGGAATTTTTATCTTATCACTCACTCTTCCCTGCAATGTTAATAGACCAACTTGTGTTATTATTCTAGCTCATGCTTTATCATGTTTAAATTGCTGTGAAGTTCTTTCCTGCAAGTCCCTGTATATAACCTCATGATCCGTTGAAATAAAGTTAGTTGCATTCACCTTTCCTCTCAGTTATCACCTAACTGCCACCTCGCACATTGATGACCACTGTAGTGTTCAGCTCCCTCCCTCCTTCTCCCTCACTGCTTTGTCTTACTCTTTGATGATGCCGCCCTCCGAAACTGACTCTACTATCAACGCCACATCTCTGAAACTACCGCCATTTGCCAGTACTGAAGCATTCGCATAGTTTCAGCGTGCCAAGGTCCAGTTTCACATGAAGGGCGTGACTCACTCAAGCACCAAAGCAGAGTATGTTCTCGCAGCGATCCTGAGGACACTTTCTCAGAAATATCAAAGGAGAGATACCCCAATAGCGTAAGATGCTCTGAAAGCATACCTCCTAGAGCACTCATACAAGCAAACATTTTCAGCTCTCCCTCAGAGAAAGGACCAATATCGCTCGTCAGTAACCTGCCACAGACGGGTCTCCTCATGCAGTGAATCTACTTTGTGTCCTTTATTTACGCCTACCTGTACCTGTACGGGCTGCCCTTCCCGATGTCGATATTTTGGCAATGAGGGACTTGATGTGATGACCAAAGTTGGAGTCCTTATGGACAGCCACTTTACCACCTTCAAGACCTCCATCAACGCTTCCACTCCTGACAAAGACAACAGCTATTCAACATCGGCTGAAGCTATTGTGAATGCTGTAGAACAAAGATGCACACCCTGTGACATGCCGGAGCAATGACAAAGCCGCCCACCACCCACTTATACCACTCCTCGCTTACTTCCCAACCAACAACCTCTCTGGCCACTTACTGACACCCATTGTCTGCAGTTATCCTACTAACACCCCAGATTTGCGGCTGCTGCAAAGAAATGTACGAACAGTCATCAGTGGCCAAAAAACGTGCAATTAGGCCATCGCTTGCGGTGGTGGCCTCCCCTGTCACTAATCTTTACTTTTTACATGAGTTAGGTACGTGCGAGCGATTTTTGGTAGACACGGATGCTTGCCATTCTCTTCTGCCAAGGCCACGTAGTATGTCTAAGTTGACCGACATCCACCTAGTACCTGCCAACAGATGTGCGATACCCACCCACTGTTATGAAACCCTCACATTATTGTTTGGAAGTGCAAAATATAATTAGAAGTTTCTTGTTCCAGACTTCCCATTGCCAATCCTTGATGCGGATTTCCTCTCACATTCTCACCTCCTGGTTAATGTTGCTCTGTATCAGGTAGTCAACTCCAATTGGTACTCCTTGACACCTCTCTAACCCGCCCCCTCTAACCTCACTCTTCACATTAGCGTACCCACAGATGACTATGCCCACCTCCTCAAGTCGTATCCGGACATTTTCCATCCAGAACTTTGTCAAACGTCCACAGTTCCTGCCAAGCATGGTATTTATCACAATATCAAGATGATGGGGCCCCCAGTGTTCACCAGAATCAGGCGTTTGGCACTGGATCGTTTGGCAGCTGCTAAACAAACTTTCGCCGAAATGGAAGAAATGGGCTTTTGCCATAATGCCTCAAGCCCATGGTCATCAACCTTATACATCGTCCTGAAGAAAGATGGCTCTCCGCATTGGTTTAGGGATTACAGGTGCCTGAACACGAGGACAAAACCGGATCAGTAGCCCTTCTCAAACATTGCTGACGTGATCTCCTACTTGCACGAAGTGAAGGTTGTCTCCACGCTCGACCTCCTGAAGGGATATTTTCAGGTACCCATGAACCCAGAAGACATCCCCAAGACTGCCATCACCACATCCTTTGGTACATACAACTCAATTTCTCCTGTTTTGGCTTTCGCAATGCTGAGGTCACTTTTCAACACATCATGGAGGGTATCTTAGGGGACCTCTCCGTCTGTGTACGTTATGTGGACGACATACTTGTGTTCTCTTTTTCCAAAGAGGAACACCTCCGTCACCTATACATCATGCTCGACCACCTTCAAAAGAACGACGTGTAGTCCGGTACGACAAAGTATACTTTGGCGCCAATGAAGTATCGTTCTTAGGGCACTGCATCAGTCCTAAAGGAGTCCACCCCCTCCCTGAGAAGGTAGCAGGCTTTCAAAACTTCCCCATGCCCTCGACCATCAAAGTACTGCAAGAATTCTTGACCATGATCAGCTATGGTCACTGTGTCCTGCCTGCCATCACCGCCACTCTTGCCCCCCCTCCCCCCTCGCTATGCCTCCCTCAGGGGTAAGCCAAGAGACCTGAAATGGGGTACCCATCAAGAAGCGGCCTTCTGCAGCGCAAAGAATGTCCTATCATCAGCTGCTGCTCTCACTTTGCCTGTGTCACATGCCCCTCTCCTTCTCTCCACTGATGCCAGCAATGTCGCTATTGGTGCAGTATTCAAGCAGGTGTCCAACGGCTCACCCCTCCCATCGGCCTTCTTCAGTAATAAACTGTCTAAGACAGTATTTGGCTACTCCACCTTCGACCGCGAATTGTTGGTGGGGCAACGTACTTTTTCCTGCGCAACGACACTAGCGGGCCACTGCTAACGGCACCTTACATGTGCCCTTTCGTTGTGATCCGCTGTACGCCGAAGACGTTCTTCATCGAAATTCGTGGCAAAGAAGACAGGGTCTCCATTGATTGCATAAAACCTGCATATCTCATGCTAGATGACCCACCTACAGTATGCCTCTCAAGAGCAGGTGCCCATTTCACATGTATATAATCTTTATGGTGGGGGGGGGAGCCATATACCGCACGTGTTTCATACATGCTCCTACACTGGTATGGTTTTTATTTTTATCCTATCACTCGCTTTTCCCTGCACTATTAATATCCCAACCTATGTTATCATGCTAGCTCATGCTTTATCATGTTTTAATTTTCGTGACGTTCTTGCTCGCAAGTCCCTGTATATAAACTCATGATCCGTTGAAATGAAGTAAGTTGCATTCACCTCGCCTCTCAGTTATCACCTAATTGGCGGCTCTCACAGCAGCATGTTGGAATGGACTTCAAATATACTTTATCAAGGTATCGAACCTAAGAAGAATTATTATTATTATTTTTTTTTTTGCGATTAAATCTTCTTTTTATTTATTTGATATTGATGGAAATCATAATGATATATGATATTTTTTAATATTATTGAATAGTCTCCCCATTTCGTTATTCTGTTATGTGGTCAGCGTCTAGATTAATTGTAAATGCGGTTTAATAAAAAATAACCGCAATAAGATTTCCATTTTTTATTGGATAACCTATGATTTTCTTTTCATATTGTTGAATACCATTTTCATCTCCTAATAGTCTCCTCCATTTATTACCCTGTTATGTGGTTAGCGTATACTTTAATTGTAATTGCAGTTTAATAGAAAAAAAAATACTGATAAGATTTCGAATTTTCACTGGATAGATTTCTTAACTTTCAGAACTTCAGTAACCTTGTCTTAGCAGTATTTTCCCGGACTGTATTTTATAGCATATTATGTATTATTTAACATATCCTTTTTTGGCAGTTAAGAGTTACGAGTAAGCAAAATATCTTGGTGATACCCTAAGATTTTGTCGGTTTGAGAACTGACAAAACGAATAACAAATGAAAAATAGTCACTCAATTCTTTTGATTTTATAATCTTGTTGTCTAATATCCCTTATTTTGCAACCAGTGGCATCATGTAGTTATCCATTAGATGCTGCTCTAGAGTAAAGTTTACATCATTGTTTCGTTACTTTTTATTTAGGGTTCAACAGCAACATTTAACTAATGATAATCTCTCTTTCTCTCTCTCTCTCTCTCTCTCTCTCTCTCTCTCTCTCTCTCTCTCTCTCTCTCTCTCTCTCTCTCTCTCTCTCTCTCTCTCATATTTAAAGTACGTTTTTAATGTCCGGGACAAGGTCGTTAATCTTCGGTTCTGGAAACTGTTAGTTGGGAAAAAATTCAAGCGCAGAATTTACGGTCCTACATAATTTTGGGTAAATTTTCGACGCGGGAAAAAAGTCTGAAGGAAAATTTTCATTATATTAGTCATGAAGTTCCCTTACATCACGGCTTTTTAAATTTAGAAATTGTTGATTACCCTTGTAGAAGATCAGTAAACGGCGAAAGTTGGAGCAGAAAGGATACGAATATGTTCTTCCATCCTAAACAATAATCCCAGCACGTAAAAAAGTAAAGCGTTCATTAAATAGTCATGGTATTTCCATGTTTAATTATGATTTTTTAAAGTTGATGATAGTGTATCAGAAAAATGTGGATAATTCATATATATATATATATATATATATATATATATATATATATATATATATATATATATATATATATCTATATATATATATATATATATATATATTTTTAAAATAAAGGTTTTTAAATTTTTGAAATTGATTAACATATTCTGGAAAAAAAATAAAATGAGGGTTCAGGAAAATTTAATGTCTTAAAATGAAAATTTGTCAGTAAAACTTCTACCCACTCTAAATCCTGCTTGTTCATCCCTTAGCTTTTCATCAATCTTTCTCTATAGTCTCTTTAGAATGAGTATACTTTATATCTTCATGACAACTGACGTAAGTGTGATGCCTCTGTAATTATTGCACTTAGTCAGATCTCCATTGTTTGTCTTTGGATATTATTGATCAACCATTCATTAATTTCCTGAAAATATGTTTGAATATGTAGTTTAAAAAGAAAAGAAAATTTACCTTTTTTTAATAAAATGATGTTGATAAAAAAGTAAAAGGGAGAGTTGCCTGAAAGTCTTATAATGAAATAACATACTCCCAAGTAATTATCCTATGTCAAATCTTTATCAATCGATACCAATTACATATAAAGAATTATATACAAAGTATTCATGTTGTTTATTTAGGCCCTATTCAGCCAAGTGTCTGAGAGAGAAAAACAAAGATAAGAGAAGGTATCTAGTCCCGAAAGGAAGTCATGATCTCTCCTTTCAAAAGAGGAAGTTTGCACTGAACAGCATAAGGTCAAGTTATCAACAGAAACAAAGCCTTTCAATTGAAAATACAAATTGATCTTGCCTTATTGGCGAGACATAATTGGTATTGAACATTTGACATATGGGCGGAGATTTTAAAGGGCACAATGACATCAAAAGAAAGAATTTTGATAATTTTAATGGCTTTCATCATAACTAGACAGGAGATTATCACTTGTTAGATTGAACCTTTAAAAGGAGAAAATTAAACTGGTTTTTTTAGTAAGGAAACTCCCGTGCTTCGGATGAAGTCGCGTAAAGTATTTCGAAAATATTTATTAGAAAATAATGAATTATAACTTTAGTTTCATTTGATAATAGGATATACTTTGTGTATTCAGTTACTTTCTTTCAAAAGTTCAATTCATTTATGTAATGTCAATTATATATAGATACAGTATATATATATATATATATATATATATATATATATATATATATATATATATATATATATATATATATATATATGTATGTATATATATTGTTTCCGGAGTACTTTATGCCGGTATTGTTGAGTCTTAAATGCACATGTCGATTTGAAATATATAGTAAATTACAATCTAGTTTTATTTATATTTCTGAAGCCAGGTAAGACCCTTTTTGCGCATGCTTTGAAAGGTTGTTCAATAATTCAGAGCTTCCTAGACTTTACTTACCATAACGTAATACGAAGTGTGAAGTTAAATCTAAGTCTTTTCTTTTCATTCATAAGTTTCTGTACTTCACAGTATCCTGGAATTTCCATTCAGTTCGTGACCAGTTTATTGAATGATCTTCCCAATCAAATAGTAAAATTAATGAAACTAGGAAGTTCAACATTGTGAAAAGGCTATTTTTGTTCAGTTTGACACAATTCTCTACCTTAGTAAAAATATCTGTTTAACATCATTGTTTTTCTTAATATATACTATTTTTTATTTTGTGTTGTATAGATACTCTTTACTTCTTCATTTGATTTTCACACTGTGTCACTTTATTATTATTATTATTATTATTATTATTATTATTATTATTATTATTATTATTAGTTGCTGAGCTACAACCTTAGTTGAAAAAGCAGCATGTTATAAGCCCAAGGGCCCCAACAGGGAAAATAGCCCAGTGAGGAAAGGAAACAAAGAGAAATAAACTTTTCAGAACAGTAACTTTAAAATTAATATCTCTTATGCTTTTTGAGAACTAGGGCTTGTAGCTTTTGGCTTTTCCAAGTACGGTTACACCTTGCCCAGCAATAATGTATATAATAATGATGAAGAGATTCATTCAAAGAATAATATTTGAAAGATTGCGCTTGTCACGGGTAAAATGTTATGATAAAGCTTCTGAAGCATGTTCTAAATATGTAGAATAGCTTTGGATATCTCCTCTTTGCCCGAAAATATATCTACTATTAATTATTTGATTTTTTTTTTTTTATGTTCTCTAAGGAATCATTTTACTAGAGAAGAAAATAAAGAAAGTGAATCCTCAGTTTTTGTTGATGAATGTACACCGAACAAGCTCTTGTTTTTGTGAGTTTAATGATTTTAGAATAACAAGATGTATATGGATAGATTGATGGGAAAGAAAACAGATTCAACACGTAATACAGTAGGTTCATTAAGGGGTAGTATAAGTTTTTGAATGCTTGAGAAAGTAAATGTAAAAAAAGGGGTTGTAAAATGGAAGGATACCAGGAGATGATAGGGTATTCAGAAGTCACTTGCTAGGACACTTTGTTAATAATGTGATTGATTGGCTGACCAAGGTTTTTGATGTGCTTAAAGGCATATCTAGATTTTTGAAGCCTGTGACTAGAAAGAAGTATATAAAATGGTAGCGGATAAGACATGGAATTATTTAATTCTCTACTTTTATCCTTTCAAATTATCTTAATGATACATCAAATTAAGATTATTTAAAGCCATAAAAGATTGGCGCCACATTTACAGTATTTCGTAATCCTTTTTTTTTTTATTGCGGACCCAAGGATAACCAATACCTACAGTATACAAAAAAAAACATGCTGATCAAGGAGGTCATAAGCCCCGTCTGCTTCATGCACCTCCTGTAACTGTGAAATCACAAACAATTATCATTTATTAGCACCGGTACTTATTTTATATGTTGAATGCTCACTTAAGAGCATTTTGGTAATAAAAACGTTTGTTCTTGTTCGTATTATAATTGAGAACTCTTTTGAAAGCATGCATATATATATATATATATATATATATATATATATATATATGTGTGTGTGTGTGTGTGTGTGTGTGTGTGTGTTGTGTGTTTGTGTGTATGTCTAATTTTATTCCGTCTGAGTAAATTCAGATTTCCTTACTCGTTCAAAACAGTTTATTTCTGAACCTGGTCATAATTTTCACATTTTTATTTGTGCCAACCAAATCGAGAGTATCTCTTTTGCATCTTTCGTTAATCTCTCTTCTTTATTTCATTTTCCCTCTCACGGTCTTGCGCTTTTGCCCAGTGTCTGTGCCAAATTCAGTTTCTCGTGACATAGCACAGAAGGGGTCATTGTATAATGCCAGCCTATAATGCACAGTCAATTAGTGTCCCATTTAACACCAGAGTTCCGAAGGCTGCACAAAGACCAACAGATGGACCTATTTCGGTAATTGCGGGTTGCCGTGAACACAAGCGCTTGTGTGTCAGTGGTTGGTGCCCCCAGAGTGCTTGTCAAAGGGAGGGTTATTCTCTTGTCTCTGACTTTCACAGGCGCAAACACACGCTCGCGCGAACACACTCCAAAATACTCAGGCACAGTCACGAAATTGGAAAGGGATTCCTTTTAGTATAAGGGGATAATGAAGAACTAGGAAGCTTGGAAAAAATATTGAGTATAAATAAGAGAACGAGATGAAAGTCAGTGAGATTGTAGTCACAGAAAAACTGTAGAAGAGGAACAGACATATTTCATGATAGTGAATCGTTAAGAGAGAGAGAGAGAGAGAGAGAGAGAGAGAGAGAGAGAGAGAGAGAGAGAGAGAGAGAGAGAGAGAGATATAGTTTTAGGAAATCTCTACAATATCATCTGGTATCAAGGAGTATTAGAGATGGGATTGCCTATATCGCATTCTCTTTTCCTTAATTGGATATCACGCATGTTGTCACTTTGTAAGCAATCAAACTGAAAATGCGGGATTCCTGCATTACTTTTTTATCTAGTTAAGGCAATTTTGAGAAGTGAAATTTACATAGGTATATTTTTACAAAGCTTCATCACCATCTTCAATGTCATCGTTATCATCACTGATGTCCCCCCTATATGATAAATGGTAAGTGTATATATATATATATATATATATATATATATATATATATATATATATATATATATATATATATATATATATATATATATATATGTATATATGACCAACAAATGATTCCCTTGATAAAAGGAAAGATGAATAGAGATCCCAGAGAAAGATATGAAAATTGTGCTTGGTGACCTCAATGCTAAAGTTGGAAGTAATAATCAAGGTATAAAGAATGTGATTGGTGTTAAGGGTCTTGGCGAAGTTGCAAATGAAAATGTAGTACATTTTATTTATAAGTTTTTGTTCAACAAACAATCTTGTTATTGAAGGTACTTTTTACCAGCCCAAGGAAATCCACAAATATACATGAACTTCACCATGTTGCAATTACTAAACTTAAACAGATCACATAGCCACTAATAAAGAGAGAAGGAGTTTTCTGAGAAATGTAAGAAGCCATAGAAGTGTAGATATTGGTAGTGATCACCAGATCCTCATTACCAAACTGATATTAAAACTGAAAGAACCCGACAGAAATGTAAATAGAAAACATAGGTTTGATATAATTTAGTTTCTAGAAGATGAGCACAGGGAAACCTTTACAATTGAATATAGAAATCGATTTGCAGTCTTAGAGACTTTAAGAGATAAAGAACAGACAATTAACGAAGAATGGTGCGTTCTTCAGAACATACATCAGTCAGTTGGTAGTGAGGTTTTGGGACTTGCAGTTACAATGAAAAAGCAAAGGATATCAAATAATACTTGGGATACTATAAAAAGGAGACAATGACAAAAATTGAATGTTGAAAGTTTTTCGAGGAAGTAATGAAAATTACAAGGAAGAGCCTGCCAGGTATTCCAGTATCAGTATTGATAGAGAAGTCAAAAGAAAAGTCAGGAATGACTGGAGAGAATATATAGACAGAGAAGCAGATGAGGCTGAAAAGCTATGAATTTAGTGAGTGGCTATGGTGCAAGAATTGTTCATAGAATTATTAATGAAATCTTTACGGGGGCAACGAAGGAGAAGCATATACCCATCAAAAAGAGATGGATCTGTTGTAACAACATAAGATGAAGAAATGTAACGTTGGATGGAATACTTTAGTGAGTCTCTGAATAGGAGCTATGAAGGGAATAATTTGATTGATATACATGAAGCTGAGGAAGACCTTAATGTGCCCATGAATGAATTGAGTGTGTTTGAAGTCGAATTTATCATAAAAAACTTAAGAAATGTAAAACCCCTAGATACGGTGGAATAACTTCTGAGATGATATATGCTGAAAATGAAGTGACTCCCAGAATACTTATAAGATTATTTTGTAGAATGTGGCGTGAAG
The DNA here is from genome assembly GCF_036898095.1 of Palaemon carinicauda. Classification (NCBI taxonomy): domain Eukaryota; kingdom Metazoa; phylum Arthropoda; class Malacostraca; order Decapoda; family Palaemonidae; genus Palaemon; species Palaemon carinicauda. The sequence goes on along the minus strand of NC_090725.1, from coordinate 230,516,173 downwards.
AGGCAAAACCTGATGAATGGGAGTTAGGAATGTTGGGGAAAATGCCAAAAGAAAAAAAAAATTCTGATTGATTGCAATGATTACACACTCATCACACTTACGTCAGTTGTCATGAAAATATAAGGTATGTTTATTCTAAAGAGAATAGAAAGAAAGATTGATTAAAAGCCGAGAGCTGAATAAGAAAGTTTTCGAAAAGGTAGAAGTTGCACTGACCAAATTTTATTTTAAGACATTTTGTACGGCAATATGTATAATATAGAAATCCATTTTTTATGGCATTTGTGAACTATGAAGAATCCTTTGATGGTGTGCACTGTCTAACTTTGTGAAGTCCTGCGTAATTATGGAGTTTATCTTAGATATGTAAATTTGATTAAGTCTGTTCATGAGCATAGCAAGTGCAAAGTTAATGTTAGTGGAATCCTATCAAATCAATTTCCAGTGAACAGTGGAGTAATCCAAGGGAATGTGTTGTCACCTATGTTGTTTATCCTCTTCATGGTTGGGAAGGGTAGAGAACGATTGGACTGGATTAGAAATAGTAAATTACCTGACCTAGAGTATGCTGATGACGCTGTCCTTATTAGCAGAACACTAAAGGATTTGTAATGCTTGCCTATCAGATTGCATGAGATATCACATGGGGTTGGGCTCATGATCAGATAAAGAAAGGCAGATGATGAGAACGGAATATGCAATGGAAAATGAAATATCATTGGAAAGAGAAAGGATTAATGAGGTAGAATCATTGAAATATTTAGGAACTATGATCTCTAATACAGGGTCTTTAGAATTTTAGTTCAATGAAAGATTAAATAAAGCAAATTAGACAATGGCTAGTTTAAGTAAAATGTTGAAATCAAATCGCCTTGAATTATTTGTAAAAATCAGGCTATATATCAGTTTAGTGAGATCTGTGTTACTGTATGAACATTAGTGTTCATATGACAATGAAACAATATCCAACAGATTTTGTAGATTTGAGAACAAAGCCCTTAGAAGAATATTGGGTATTAAATGACAGGATACGATTAGAAATGAAACTATTACCTGGGATCCACAAGGCACTAAAAGAGTTGGCAGACCCAGGGCTACATGACTGAGGACTATGAATCGTGAAGTAGGAGATGATGAATGGAGAGGTATTGATTTAAAAGCTCAAGATAGAGACGACTGACAAAATTAAATCGGGCCCCTTAACATCAATAGGTATAGGAAGAGATGATATTATATATATATATATATATATATATATATATATATATATATATATATATATATATATATCCAGTCACGCCCAATGACATTGCCAGGCATATAACTCCCTTAGGTAGGGAGAAGGGGTTAGGAAGTGTTGAATCAGCGTGTGTGCATATCTATATGAATATTCAGCCGTTATTTTTGACCGATCGCGTACACGAGTTACACAATTCTGTAAACAGAAAAGGTAGGGCTAATAATATTCGTTGAATTGTATTGACGAATAGAAAATTATAAATGTATGTCTTGTAACTATTTAATTTCTGCATATACCATTGGAATATCATGTATCGATTTCTTTGGAGTTACAAGATGAAAATGTAATGATGCGTTTGGAAAGAGAGAGGTGATGATTTTACCGCTGGTTAAAGACCACCGCGATAACGCTATTGCGTTATTATCCCAGCTAGTGTTTCTTCATTCGAGCGTTTCCCATCGTCGGTGTTGAACAAGAGTGGTTGCAACATTTCTCCTTCGGAGGAACGCCACTGCTAACCCCCCCCCCTCCCCCAAACTCTGCCAGCCCAATCAGAGCCCCCCACCCCCGTTCCGAGCATCCCTGGCCCCTTCACCTCAATCGTATCATCGTTTTCTCCCAACAGTAGTTACTCGGTAGTGGGTGAGAGGGGAGGAATTCGGAATGGAATTGCGGGTGGGTTGTGGGTGGGGTCCTCGTATATTATTATAATCAGCTGGGAGCCTCTTACCGCTGGTTTTGTATCTGATTACCGTTCTTAAGGATAGTGGTTATGTCTCAACGTCTTGCGATTTCAGGAGTCCGTTAGGAAACTGCATTTGCCTTAATCTCTCTCTCTCTCTCTCTCTCCTTTTTCTCATTTTACCAGTGCTGAAAGAACGCTGATTTCGCTCCCAGTTAAATTGTTTTTCGCAGCGACACCTCATGACGAATACGAGCCACATCAATCATGTCACATGCCAGGGATTTTAAATGGTTGGGGTTGGAAGGAGATTGAACTAGAGATGTGACTGTGGGGTTTAAAGCTGTTGTTACACATACACAAAATGAGGTTTATGCTGCAGTATTCCTTAGCGGTCATCGTTAAAAATAAAAGTTCTCCAGTCTTTATGTAGCTGCTGAGGGTGTTGATGCCAACTTTTTGCTAAGTCATCATTTACCGGCACTGATCACTAGATGATTGTGTGAGATTGCGCAGGGCTCCCCTATAGTGTGTCTAGGGATAGTTGCGCAATCCACCAATTGCGGGCTTGCGAAATTGCCAAGTGATTCTGCTTTGCGACATCCACATTGATCGCTGCAGTTCCAAATGCAGCTTTCTTAAGAATGTCCATAAATATATGATTTATAGATTCGTGCAAGAATAGGCATTTGGACGCCTTGTGTCCTTTGCGCAAGTTTCTGATCTTGTAACTGGTTGATTTGAGTTTTCATACAGAAAAACACTTTCTGAACAAAGGTTCTAATATAATCAAATAAAAGTTTCGGTGTCCATTGTTTCTGACATTAAGTATTAATGGCAAGAGCTGAACACAAAAGGCCGTAAAATTATATAGTTGTCCTTAGGATGAGTTAAGAAATAAAAGCAAAATATTTTTCAAAGGTTATTTATCCTATATGTTAAGACTTTAGACAATTTTTCGATGCTTTCACAGAATGTGGTGATGTATGAAATAGATACATATTATTTATATCAAATTATTATGTTTTGATTTATATATATACTTTGTAGTTTTCCTGGCATTTCGTTGCTTTGACAATATAACATCCTGAAAATAAGATTCAAGCTTCTATACTTAACAATTTAAAGGATTATTTTAAATTAAGCAAATTGAGCTTAACTAATTAATCTAGAAACAGAGGAATAGTGGCTTCCGTCACTTTCACTTTTGCTCAAGAAAAGGATCAAGAAACTAAAAATCGATGTAACTGTATACACGTAATTAGACTCAAGTGGAACATCATACCTCGATAAACTAAAATCGAAAGGTGATACTATTCAACGTTCCACTCAGGAGGGGTCACCAGAACCTGCTGGTTTCTAAAGGCCAATGTTTATGAATATGGAATTCTCTATGTTTCGCAGACATTGAAAAATATGAATAATCACCGATCTCGATTCACATAACCCTTCATTTATTCGCTAACTTAGTCCACACCCTTAACTGTCTTCTCAAACGGGGAAGATGAAAAAGAAAAAGATAAGTAGTAAAGAAGAAAAAGTAATACAAATCCATGGGAGGCTCTTACAACAAAAAGTAACACATCTTACAACATAGGTCGTTAGCTCACTCCAGTGTCCTTGGTAGTTTCTCTCTCTCTCTCTCTCTCTCTCTCTCTCTCTCTCTCTCTCTCTCTCTCTCTCTCTCTCTCTCTGTCGATGATCCCAAGTCATTTTTTTTAGTTTTACGTCTTCTCAAATATCCTTTGTGCAAAATGTAAGTCGGCGTAAAGTTTGCGTAAAATGTAGATGTAATGTTCAGATCAGGGTTCAGATGATGTTCTTCCTTTCCCTTTTTATCTTAAATATTAACACACACACTCTCTCTCTCTCTCTCTCTCTCTCTCTCTCTCTCTCTCTCTCTCTCTCTCAAAGGTCATCGACTTTAAAGTGTTCTCTGCTCTTTTCTGTTTGTCATTTAGAGAACGGTTTGCTCGTATGTGTAGTGGTTAATATGATGTTATCATCATATGACATAATAAAACGTTGATGACAAACGATATGTGGTATGAGAACTGTGTTCGTTATGTGTTGTTTATACCTTCATTTTTTTCCTTTGATTTCAGATAGTTAGTTCATGCTCAACTGTACGGCCTTGGAATGTCTCCCAGTGGTAATTGTAGAAGAAGAAATAGTAGACGTTTAGAAAATAAAGATGATCAGTAAAAGTCACGAAGAGTAATCTTCATACGATGCGTCATAATATACGATTGCCTTCTTTTTACTATGACTGATTTTTTTTTTTTTTTTTTTTTTTTTGTACAAGAAACAGTTTAGGTTTTTCTCAATATTCCATGAAAGGGGAGGGAGATTCGTGAATAATTAGCTTTACGTGAATAAAAGGGAAGATGTTCATTTCCCTCTTATTTGTAAGTAAACAAAATTATTAGTTTTCCAGCATTGTATCCATCATACATAATTCTAAATTAGTTTTATTATTTTCATCATCTTTAATAAATTAACTTATCTTCGTTTCACCAACGTTCTAGTTCTTTATTTTTACCCTTTTCAGTGAATTAATCGATCTCTTTTTATGTTTTAATTTATTTCACGAATATTTCACTTATTACAGGGATGAAATTAGCTCAACCATTAGACTATCCAAATCTACGATGACATCCTTGCACAGTATTTCTTGGTCTGCATGAAGACAGACTCTCCTCCTAAACCGGTGTGATTCTCTTTCGCTCCACCATTGAGACATGAAATTTCACTTTGCCTCTATTATCCGTTATTGGGACTTGGGATATAGATATTAAATTCATATTGCAATTTATTTTACCTGATTAGTGACATTTTCTTCCCCGCTTTATAACTATAGAATAGGTCATCGTTTAAATTTTTTTTTTCTTTACTGGTGCAAATAAGGTCAATGCATGGCCGTCCTGGTTCAGTCTTTGTACGTAAAAGCAAAGAGCTGGTTTTGCTTTTGGGACACAGAGGAGAGATTTTCGGAAATGAGAGGATTTAAGTTCTATTCAATTTTTTTTTCCTTTTAAATTTTGTTTAATTTATTATGTATTGACTTTAAGTGAAAATTAGATCAACATATCGAGATTGCTTGCTCAAGAATCTTTAAATGATTTTTTTTTATTTCGAAAGAAAATTAAAATCAAATTATAACGGAAGTAAGTTTTTTTTTTTTTTAATTTTAATTAGGCTAATCATTATTTTAGTTGCTTGGGTACTCTAACAATCCTGCCATGTATTCAGACAACAATGCATGTAATTCTTCTTGTGTTTATCATATGTATAAATGTATAATTGATTAATTTTATATATTTGTTTTTCATAAAAAGGAAGGATTACTTGCATTAACTCTTACCCCTCTTCTAAGAAAGGAAAACAAATGGATTAAGCCAAATCAAAGTTTGATCATGTCGGCTGTTAGGTAATTCGTAAAAACCTAGAAACAGAGAGATTGAATAAGTTGATCCTTTTGTTCATAAAAATGGCGTTCAAACCTTGAAGATCAGCTACGTTAGACATACAAATCAGTGTAAATCTGCTGATTTTATTTCTGATGTAAATCATGAAAGGGTAAAAAAAACAAAAAACAACTGTACTGCTGCTGTTGGTTGATTATTCGTAGTGAAAATTAAAATGGGAAGTGATATTTCCTAAGGTCTATGTCTTGATTTTGGTATATACTGCATCCTGATACTTTTCCCAAATATAGTTTTAAATTCCATGTACCAAATTACATAATCATATATGCGGATGTATAATTATTTGTATTGATATATATTTGCATGTTCGTGTGGAATTATGTGCTTATTTATTGTTGTGAAATTATTTTTATAACCCATGTATAGTCATGGTTTGTACACATATGTGCACATGTAAATTATCCTCTGTAATCATATATATATATATGTATATATATATATATATATATATATATATATATATATATATATATATATATATATGTATATGTATGTATGTATGTATATATATGTATATATATCTATATATATATATATATGTATGTATGTGTGTGCGTATTTACACACACACACACACACATATATATATATATATATATATATATATATATATATATATATATACACATATATATATATATGTATATATATACACACACACACACACATATATATATATATATATATATATATATATGCGCATATACAGTATATATTAGTACGCACAAACACACTTCAGTTATTATTATTATCAGGCTAGCTACAAACCTAGTTGAAAAGGCTGAATGCTACAATCCCGATGATTCCATTAAGGAGAGCAGCCCAGTGTGCAAGGGAAATAAAGAAATAATGAATAAACAATAATATATGAGAAGTTATAAGAAAATTAATATATATTAGATCAGTAACAACGTTAAAAAAGATCAATTAAATATGAACTATATAACGATACTCTTGCCAACCTGTTCAATAGAAAAGATTTTTCTATAAGTTTGAACTTCTTTAGTTCAACCGATTTAACCGCCAAAGGAGAGAGAGAGAGAGAGAGAGAGAGAGAGAGAGAGAGAGAGAGAGAGAGAGAGAGAGAGAGAGAGAGTTTGTACCAAGGACACTGGAGTGAGCTAACGACCTATGGTGTAAGATCTTCTGTGTTACTTTTTGCTGTAAGATCCTCTCATTGATTTGTATTATTTTTTCTTCTTTAATACTTTGTTTTTAATTTAACTTTGAGAAGACAGTTAAGCGAATGAATGAAGGATTACAATTTATAGAATACTGTTTAGCACTGAACTTTATGCTGGAGAAGGCAATGTAAGTTGTAATCAACTTTATACCTAGTACTATGTACTTGATGTTACAGTTTGGGAAGATCGAAACGCAAAGGAAGGTCAAATATATGAAATATCTTATGTAATATGCACAGAGAACTAACTAAGAGACGTGGGCAGATTTCAATATCTTTATCTTGGATAAGAAATTTAAAAGATCGCAAGTTTTTAGTCAACACATTAACATGATCGTTACATCAGCTATTAAAGACCAGACATGAGAACAATGTTTAAAACATGGTAGAATGAAAGAATAAAATCATCCTCACCAATAGATTGATCACCAATAATATTAAAAGACTTTCTCAGTAAGCCAAATTCCTAGTGCAATTGAAGAGGAAATGGACTGGGTGTGTTTCCTTAAAACTACATTCGCAATCAAGAATCACACTTAGAATTTTAGAGTTATATGTAGTGGGGGAAAAAAAAAAAACACCTTTGTCAATGTAAAGATCCCGATGTTGAGGAGTCAGTTTCATTGGCCTACTTAAACTCATACTTTGAGTTTGTTAAGGTTCCGCTAGATCATTGTTGAAGGATTCATCAACCACAGGTCTACGTTTAGGTCATCAGATTAATGCATGGAGAGTTGCATCATCTGCGTATGCGACAAGCCTTTTTTTTTTTTCTCGAGGAATCCAAACAACTTACCTTGCATATATAGTATAAAAAGTAGTTGGCGAAGGACATTACCCTGAGAGTTACTAGGTATTACATTCCTCATAATTATGTTGAGAAAACACCCACCTACTCCCAAGTGTTTAAGTTTGAAAACAAGGCACTGAAGATTAACAAGATCGAAGCCAGGATACACTCAACACCATTTATACGAATCCCTGACTTTAATAAAAAACATTGGAAATAATGAGAAGAGCATCACATTTTCTAAAGCTTTTATGATGTTTTTGACAGTACGCTGAGCAATGTGAATCAATTTTGTAAATTGCAATCTAAGGAACATTTTATCATATTTAGTATACCTATTATATTTTTCTGCCAAAATACCTTTAGAAACTTGAGATGTTATGGAGTCTGCGGGAATTGGGTGGTAATCAGTAGTGCTAGAGCTACCATGAACGCATTTACCTAACAGAATAACATTTTAAATTCTCCAATAAGAGCAAAAGGGACCCCCTCTTGCTTATTTGTGAAAATAAAGAGACATATTAGGAGTTAAAAAATCTGCTGTTTTTATTAGAAAATAAAATAAATACTAGTTCTTTACCGACATAAGCATCAAGGTCCAGTGAAAGATTTTTAATTCAGCGGGACTGAAATGCTAAACAAATGCGAATACATCTATGTTTGTTTAACTATGTATTATAAATTGTTTATTAACACTCGATAACAGAAGAGGGAAGATTAATTTATCGTAGCAGCCAGTAATAATGAAATCATCGGTAAAGGATCTGGTTCCCAAACACGAAACAGTTTTACGTTGCATCCATTTTCAATGTTTTTGGCTTATGATAATTTTTGTGTCAAAATTGCTGTTACATCACAATATTCATAGTTATAATGATAAGATGTATCGCAGATAATTAACCGTGATGCTTTCTAGAATGACATTCTTCATATATTCGAATTTAGGCACAAAATACTCAATTCTGAGCCGTTTAAAAGCAATTTTACAATTGCTAATTGTGTTATCTTAACCTAAGCTAACCCAAAGAACATCGTTTTATTCCTCAGCAACAGTCAGAGTATTTTAAAGATTATTGTGCAAATAATTTTCTTGCTCGACTTTTTTTCTGCAAGAAGCTTGGAAAATAGGAAAAACAAATAGAACACTTGAAATTTTTTCTTCAAAAGGTCACGTGCCGAACAAGCATTACATGCAAGACGGACTTTGTGTCACGTACAATATCGATTCCATCTGAACGTATAAATGTAGGAGGAAAAAAGGTGAGAGGCAGATAATTAAAGAGATGGTTAAAAAGCGTTTACTTAAACACAGCAAGGGAAGATGCAGTAAAGAGAACAAAATGTATGGATCGCAAATATCAGGTGTTATTTGGCTTTCCAGTGTCGAAAAGAAGGGAAACATCTTAAAAGATTACAAATGTTAGTGTCTCCTCCCGTCACGTAGTGTTAGTAAACATTCTTTTGCTGTGTCAGAAAAGGTTGACCAGTTCAGATCACGATCTGAAACAGGTTGCACATTTTTTGCCCTGTAGTTTTATTTCATATAACCGAATACTTGCCCAATATGTGATACTGGATGGTTTGACATCAATTTCATCAAATTGAGTTGATGTACTCGCGTAATGCTTAACTGCCTTACAGATTATAAGATTAATTTAATCTTATTGATGAATTGAAAAATTTCGCCATGACTCTAAGTTTCGTCATAATCTGTTCTTTTTCAGAAGCGGCGGCTTCGATGGTGCGCTCGTTAGTGAGCAGAATATATTAGTAATGATTTTGTATTGCACTTTATGTAAAGGTTTTCTGCTTTGTATACATACATACATACATACATACATACATACAGGTAAAATGGTTAACATAAGGGGTTTATAATTTGCCCGATATAAATATTAAGGGATGAAAGTCAGTCTATATGGAAAATACTTCTGAAACTAATTAGGTTGTACGGTTTGCTGTCAAATGGACGTCTACGAGTGATTAGAGAGCGAAGGGTATGCGACTCGAGTGGTGATTGTTAACTGTTTTTTTTATTATCCTTTCTAATTAATTTTCTTTATGAACCTATAAATGAAGTAATTTTATTTATGATTTTTTTTTTCTAAGTCTTGGAACTCCTCGTTTATATCATATGATTTGGTAATGGAAGATCGAATGGTATAAGAAATTTTAATAGGAGATTGAACTAAAAGAAAAGACAAAACTAATACCATTGAGTGGAATAAACGAAATTTAGGAATCTGGACTCTCTTCTCATCCATTTGCACATGAGGTATAGCGTATCAAAGTAGCTTACTCTTATTCAGCCTCTGGTATAGGATAACTTTACATACATTTAAGGATAATTTATGCAAAAAGTAGAAAATAAAAACAAATTATTATTTGTAGCTGCTTCAGATGTACCGTAAATTGCATGATTTTGTTAACATTTATGGAATATTTACAACAGAAATTACAATTTAGTTCAATTAATAAGAAAAGAATCTTTCGTTTCTGAAACGCGAAAGTGTGACTAAAGGCGAATTTAATCAATCTACGAGACATTTAAATTCCTTTAGTTGGGTGAACGAAGAAACTAATAATAGGTGTATCATATCCATGGTATAACACCTACTGTATGTTACTAGATTATAGGCAAAATCTCTCAATAGGCTGTTTAGAATCTACCGACGGTGAGACGTTTACTTCTATTTTATGGATTGATAAAAGAAAGAAGGATGTCATCTATTTCTCGCAGGTGAAGTGAAAGTCCCCGGAAGCATTTCAACACCGTTCTTTTCCCGACCACTACCGTAATATTTTCTCCTCCATATCCCCTCTTCCTAAACCATTAGAGAGAGAGAGAGAGAGAGAGAGAGAGAGAGAGAGAGAGAGAGAGAGAGAGAGAGAGCGCCCCCTTCAAAACATCATCAAAATAAAAGAGGAATGCGTGCTCCAGATGGGATTGAGTGAACGCCTTTTCGTCTGCCAGTCTCCAGTCCAGGGTCAGGCGTGTGTGTTTGTTTGAGGGTGATGCTAAGGGGGTAATTGTGGCCAGGTTAGGAAAGAAGCGTTTGGGGGAAGCTGATGACGGAATCCTGGCAACCTAGATATTTTTACCTTTCAAATCTCGACGAAAACTCTCTGTCGAAGTTTGTTTATGAACGTTATGGGATGCTCTCTCCCTCCCTCCCTCTCTCTCTCTCTCTCTCTCTCTCTCTCTCTCTCTCTCTCTCTCTCTCTCTCTCTCTCTCTGCGCACGATTGATTTTATTGAGCAGGAGTGGGATTGTGAGAGAGAAAATATTTTTATATAGTTTATTTTTGTGTATATAAGATAGAAAGTGAGAAATACCTGCGTTTGTCACACAATGGAAATAAAAATAAAGTTTCAGTAGATAATCCACTCAATATTAGCTTCAACCTTGCTTGAATCACACAAAAACAAACATAGAATGAATTGAGAACATAACTCTCCAACCATTTAGAAGAGTAATTAATATTTTTAGTAACTTTTATTATAAAAGGTTTTTATACAGAGAAAAATATCCTCTCACTATAATTATGAATTTACGAGTGTTTTGTATGTTTTAACTAATAAGTAAAAAGGAGCAATAAATTTCAGTTTTCTTAATATATATTATTTTCTGGCGCTGGAGTTTAATTTTCATGATTAATTCTCTTTTGAAACTTAGACACACATACACACACACACACACACACACACACACACACACACATATATATATATATATATATATATATATATCTATATCTATCTATATATATAACGATATATGTGTATATATATATATATATCTATATCTATCTATATATATAACGATATATGTGTATATATATATATATATATATATATATATATATATATATATATATATATATATATATATATATATATATATATATATATGTATATATATATATATATATATGCATATATATATATATATATATATATATATATATACATATATATATATATATATATATATACATATAGATATACACACATATATAAATATAACATAAATATTTGTTTCAAAAGACATATCATCTAGAAAAACTTAATTTTTTACGTATCTAAATAAGAAATTGACTTTGAATGAAAAGGCGTGCAACTATTCAGTTTCAAAATCTATTCGCATCCTTGAAATGGTTAATAAAGCACGAAGTATCACTTTCTTGAATTTTATCGCCGCATGTGTCCTACACTCAAGCCCCACCCAAATATTTTTTTTGCTTTCCACTTTTAAACCTGCCCCCCCCCCCCACTCCCCATTCTTAGTCATTCACACCTGTACCACCCTTCGCTTTCAAAATATACGGTCAACATGAAGTCATTAAGGTTAGTTTTCACGTATTTACGGCAATTCCTATTTAAACTAAGTTGTACTTTTTATACGAGGTGATGCTTTAAAGGCCATGAGAGGAGACTCTTTCAGGTGATACAAAGTGATTTAATACTTCCGTTTGAAGGGATAGCTACCGTTTTTTTTTTTTATCCCTCAGTAACTTTTTTTTTTTTTTTTTAAGTAATTTATGTAAAATATGGGGTGATTGTGTAATAAATTAGGCACTTCGTTTAATAATTTGTTCATTCATGTTAAAGTGGTATGATTTCTGTATAACTTGCCGTGTTCTCTCATTAATATTTCTCAATTGTTTTTTCAATAACTATTTTTTTTTCCAAAACTGGTGTTCTGTGTTTGGCAATGGTGATTATTTGAGATCTAGTATTGATAATGAAAATTAGTTTATTTATGAACATGGAAGCAGCAAAAGCACACTCCGTTTGTGTATTAAGATATAAAAGAGTAAAGGGCACATCAATAATATCTTTATTAAGCATTATTTCATTTATTGTTTATTTCTATACAAAGGACATATGAACGTTCTCTATGAACCTTGCTGTGTCAAACTTTACTTTGATTCATATTGATATCGATTTATCTTACCGAATCAAAATATGTGTATCCATATAAATAGCTCATTATATTCTTCATTGTTAAAAGAAGATGAAACTCTGTTTTGTAATCATCACATATTCATACGTATTCATGCTGAGATGGAAGTATGTGGTTATTCGTAACCATAGATCATACGTTGTTTCTATAATGGAGATTTGGCTGGACGTTCCTATTATTTATTCGTATTTCTACTTCCTCGATTAATCTTATGTACCTCTTAAATTTTAGTAGATTTCTTTGTCTCTTCTTCACCACTTATCTTGATTATTTTATAAATATAAGTAAAAATATGTATATATAGACACACACACGCACACACACACACACACACATATATATATATATATATATATATATGTATATATATATATATATATATATATATATATATATATATATATATATATATACACTTATGAAACACACACACGCATATATATATATATATATATATATATATATATATATATATATATATATATATATATACTGTATATATATATATGTGTGTGTGTTTCGTATGTATATGTGTATTATATATATATATATATATATATATATATATATATATATATATATATATATATGTGTGTGTGTGTATACATATTTTTACTTATATTCATAAAATAATCAAGATAAGTGGTGAAGATGTGTGTGTATATATATATATATATATATATATATATATATATATATATTGTGTGTATATATATATATATATATATATATATATATATATTATGTAATATATGTAAAAATATATTTGTGTGAATATGCAAACGTAATTTTGATGTCGATGTGAGTGGATTACGCGTATGTGTGCATGGTTGTGTACGTTTTTACAATGCATCCTTCTTTTTTTTATTACGTCCATGGAATCGGATGTCACGATAACTGGAATACACAAATTACCTCGTCCTCAACGACCTCACGAAGTTCGTCATAATTATATTGCGAAATCAAACACTCGATTATCCTTCATGGTCGCATTGTTCTTGCTCCTCTTGTGTTCCTGACCAATACATAATCATTGCCAAATGCCAAGAGACTTTTTAAACTCGTGCACCAGTCCATCCGGTCCATGAACAAGATCAGCAGCTCCTTGTCTCATCAGTGACTCTTGACTGTCGACAGGATATTAGATCCCGTTATTGTAACTGTTAGGAGACCCGTGAACGGTAGCCGCAGGTACTGTTATCCAAGGGTATGATAAAATCTTTTATAAATTGCACATCTTAATGTTGGCGTGTCTCAGAGAGAGAGAGAGAGAGAGAGAGAGAGAGAGAGAGAGAGAGAGAGAGAGAGAGAGAGAGTATGGGGAAGTGGAATGAACCGTGAGAACGGCAAGGAAAGTTTGCACCCACAATATTGAAAAGGGAAGTTCAGGTTGTTTCTATTGCTACCCAGGTTCGAAAGGTGTGTCAGTACAACAATTATCTTCGTCACACATTCAATCACCTTAATCTCTCGTGATAACATTATATCCAAATAAGTCCATGATAAAAAGTATTTTATTATTTCCGTGTTCATCTCTAAGGGGCAAGTTTATTGCGTTTTTCAGGCAAGCCAGAACAAGTTTTTTGTTTTGTTTTTATGAAAGCAATGACGAAGCTATTTTAATGTATAGGTTGACTACGTATATAGAGAGCAGTTCCTTTTTTGTTTTCTGCCCACGAGTGTTGGGTTCTTCAACTCATCTGGAGTGGTTGCTTTTTAACTTAATATAGGCCAAGTGAACTCGATGATATTGAGGGAAATTATTTATCAATTGAACCTCTAAAGAATGAACTTCAGCCCACGTAGGGAAATAGTGTCTCTGCCTCTTTCAGATTCTTCCTAGATTGCTATATATTTACTTTTTTGCTCTTGCATGTCCTTTGTGTGTGTACTAATGAAAGAATATTATATATACTTTATAAAGTTATCTATGTAATTGGTATATGTAAAATGGTGTGACCACGACTTTCAATATAATCTATATGATTAAGGGATCTCTATAATTGAATTAATTGTTTATGACTTTTTGGCCACCATGTAGTTTTTATAACATCAGGTTTAGGTTTGCGATGTATAAATAGGAAATATGTGGTGGGCTTCCTTTAAATCTACACTCGTGTGTAGACTAACCAGTTCCTCTTTTGCTTAAAGCAGATGGCTCTGTCTCTCACTGTTCAAATGAAAAAACATCCATTTTGGCTGATGTGTTTGACAGTAAGCAGAGCAATGAGAGTCAATTTTACTCATTCCTGTTTTCGTGAAGCTAAACTAGTAAGTTTAGCTTTTCGGTCCTTGATGCTTATGGAGGTACAAACAATGGTATTTACCATTTTTTTTTAAAGACAGATGATTTCTTAGTCCCCAAGTTGTTATTTTTCGCTAGTCAATTAAGAAGTTCTTTTTGCATTTGTTAGTAATGTAGGTAATACTCCATTAGGTATATGTACTGTATTTATGGTAGCTCTAGCCATGCTGATTACCACCCAGTTTTCACAAATCTCTTATTACCTCTGCCAAGGAGGTGATATTTTATAGTTGCTCTATTTATGCATGTATTTGTCTGTGTACTTGTGGACAGGATTACGTCAAAATTACTTGACGGATTTTAACAAAACTTTCACCACAGATAGATCTTAGGTCATAGACATCCTCAGTAAATTTTAGAGATGATCCGGATTTGCATTATTCCCACTTGTAAAGATTGTCCAAACAAATTGACGATTTTTTACGAAATTTCCACCACAGATAAATCTTAGGCTATGGGCAACTCCATTAACTTTTGCAGAGGATTCGGTTCTGGATCCGGATTCTATATCCCGGTTTATCTGTGTGTCTGTCTTTCTGTCTGTGGACAGTATTACGTCAAAACTACTCGATGGATTTTGACGAAACTTTCACCACAGATAGATCTAAGGTCATGGATAACTCCATTAAATTTTGAAAATGATCCGGATCCGGATTCTAAATCCGGATTTGTATTTTTCGTCATTAAAGAACGTCAAAGCAAATTGACGGATTTTGACGAAATTGTCACCACAGATAGATCATAGGCCATGGACGAATCCAATAAATTTTGGTGATAACCCAGATCCGGATTCTTGATCAGGATCAGCAGTCTGGACCAGATGCAAATCAAATCTTTGTTTGTATCAACTTCACTCTTTAGCGGAGGTCAGAAATTTCTGATTGCTCTTGTTATCTAATGTTTTAAAAGTCTTTTGGCAAAGCTTCTAAATTGTTATCGTGAAGGTAATCCTATGTTCCCTAGTGTGCAGTTTGGTTTTCAATTACCAATGCTATGCAGAAATCCCTTGATAGGGGCCAGGAAATTCTTATGGTTGGTCTTCATTTTAGTGCTGCCTTTCACCGTGGCAATCACAAGGTTTCATATTTTAATACCATTGTTAAATATTTAAGTAATAGATTGCAAAGAGTATTTGTTGATGGGTACCATAGTGACTTTAGTAGGGGGTTAGGGTAGTGTTCGCACCCCATTATTTTTCCTATTTCATTGACCTAATGTGTTGTTTAAATGCCGTTCATGAATGGCAGGGGCAAAGGACAGTGACATTGCCCTATCAAGCAGGACAATGCCCTAGAGATTGACCATATTACATTTAATCAGCTCTCAAGCCCCCTCTCCACCGAAGCTAGGACCAAGGAGGGCCAGGCAATGGCTATGATGACGCAGCAGATAGAACTATAGGCTCCCCCCCCCACCCTCCTTAGCTCACAAGGATGGTGAGGTTGCAGCGACCAAAGGAACTAAGGAGTTTGAGCGGGACTCGAACCCCAGTCTCGCAATCACCAGTCAAGGTCGCTACCACCAGGCCACCACAAGCTTCTTGCATATTCAGATTATGCTACTTTTTATGCATTAATTCAACCTCTTGAATAATGATTTGTTGCTGAATCGCTTATTAGGAAACTCACTGAAATTTGTGATTTGTGAACATTGTGGAAGATGAAGCTGCAACTTACAAAAATAAAAATATGATTATAAGTAGGTCAAGGATAGTGGCTCCTCAACTGTAAGTTCTTTGCATTGCCTGTGTCTCTTTAACTAATATAAAGCTCTTTTGAAGTTTTAGCTATGATTCTATATTGCAAATTTGCATTTGAAAAAACATATCCTGCTTGCTTCTTCTTCAATTGCACAAAACATTGGCCTCTTGAGAAAGTCTTTCAAGATTTTTGGTGATCAATCTATCTTGTGAAATTTTTTAATTCTTTCATTGTACCAAGTTTAGAACCTTTTTCTCTTATCTGGTCATCAGCTATATATATATATATATATATATATATATATATAT
>NC_090725.1:230474511-230494511 GCF_036898095.1 Palaemon carinicauda | reverse complement strand
AGTCTCTGCGGCTGCTATTGCTGAATGAGTTGTCTGTTGCGTCAGTCGATCTGTCTGCCACAAGTCAGTCAGTCAGTCAGTCATTTTCCCTATAGACTATTTATAGTTACGTAGACGTCCTTCACTCCTATTCTTTCTTCCTTTCATTTTTTTTCATTTGCTGATTCAAGTGTTTCTTGATTTCGCTTTAATTTTAGTGTACTTCTGTCTCTTTTCATACTATTTAAAACGTTTCCCTTATCTGATTTTTTTTCCGTCTAATGCGTATCTTTTGCTTTTTCTTCTTTTGCTTCCCCATTTCCTCTTAATGTTAATTTGGTTTCGCTATTTCCCCATCCCTTTTAAATTTTTATCCGTTCTTCTGTTATTCAGTTGGCACAATACTCTTCATCTCGAACTCTAATCCTGCCCGATACTCTTTATTCTTCTATCCCAAATTACTCTTTCTTTCTTTTTTGTTCATGCTTATGTTACTATCCCGCAATTATCCCCTATTCCTTCACCCCCTTTTCATAATTTTCTTTTCCCCCATTCCTGCTCGTATTCTTCTTCCGCTTGTTGCTCCCCTTTATATAGTTTTCACTGTGTTGATCTACTCACACTCTTCATACTTATTACTCCAATTTTTACACTTCTCCTTTAACGTTCATCTTCCCTCTTCTTTCCTCTCCTTTTTCCTACTCTGTCTTGTTTATTTTTTTCTCATTTATTTCACATTTGTATAGGAGTAAATAGATTTTTAACGCTTGAATTACTCTCTCTCTCTCTCTCTCTCTCTCTCTCTCTCTCTCTCTCTCTCTCTCTCTCTCTCTGGCCTATTTTCTTTCACCAACTTCTGAATTTCATTGCGTGTCTTTTTTCCGCGGCAGAATTTTTTATTTTTTTTCATATCACAAAACTAATTTAATGGTGATGATTTTTAAAGGTTTAGTCTGTTTTTCAGTTAGGTTTTTACTCGGTGTTTTCAATTTCGTTTCTTTGAATTTCCATTCATAATTCTTGGTTTTTTGAACTTGAAAAAGAAACAAGATCGATTTTTACGATCATGAAATTATGTTTCAGTATTATGTACTTGAATGGTTGGTGATATTGTTTAATATGTGTTTTGTGTTGTCAATGGTACCAGTAGATTGGGTTTGTTCGTGTATTGTACCACTATATAAAGGTAAGGGAGATGTGCATGAGTGTTGTAATTCAAGAGGTATTAGTTTGATGAGTGTAGTTGGAAAAGTGTATGGTAGAGTACTGATTAATAGGATTAAGGATAAAACAGAGAATGCAATCTTGGAAGTACAGGGTGGTTTTAGAAGAGGTAGGGGTTGTATGAATGAGATTTTTACAGTTAGGCAGATATGCGAGAAATATTTAGCAAAAGGTAAGGAGGTGTATGTTGCGTTTATGGATCTGGAGAAAGCGTATGATAGAGTTGATAGGGAAGCAATGTGGAATGTGATGAGGTTATATGGAGTTGGTGAAAGGTTGTTGCAAGCTGTGAAAAGTTTCTACAAAGGTAGTAAAGCATGTGTTAGGATAGGAAATGAAGTGAGTGATTGGTTTCTGGTGAGAGTGGGGCTGAGACAGGGATGTGTGATGTCGCCGTGGTTGTTTAACTTGTATTTTATTGGAGTGGTGAGAGAGGTGAATGCTCGAGTGCTTGGACGAGGATTGAAACTGGTAGATGAGAATGACCATGAATGGGAGGTAAATCAGTTGTTGTTTGCGGATGATACTGTCCTGGTTGCAGACGCGGAAGAGAAGCTTGGCCGATTAGTGACAGAATTTGGAAGGGTGTGCGAGAGAAGGAAGTTGAAAGTTAATGAGGGTAAGAGTAAGGTTATGAGATTTCATGTTGAATGGAGAGTTACTTGAGGAGGTGGATAAGTTTAAGTACTTGGGGTCTGTTGTTGCAGCAAATGGTGGAGTGGAAGCAGATGTACGTCAGAGAGTGAATGAAGGATGCAAAGTGTTGGGAGCAGTTAAGGGACTAGTAAAAAATAGAGGGTTGGGCATGAATGTAAAGAGAGTTCTGTATGAGAAAGTGATTGTACCAACTGTGATGTATGGGGAATGAAAGTGACGGAGAGACAGAAATTGAATGCGTTTGAGATGAAGTGTCTAAGGAGTATGGCTGGTGTATCTCGAGTAGATAGGGTTAGGAATGAAGTAGTGAGGGTGAGAACGGGTGTAAGAAATGAGTTGGCAGCTAGAGTGGATATGAATGTGTTGAGGTGGTTTGGCCATGTTGAGAGAATGGAAAATGGCTGTCTGCTAAAGAAGGTGATGAATGTAAGAGTTGATGGGAGAAGTACAAGAGGAAGGCCAAGGTTTGGGTTGATGGATGGAGTGAAGGAAGCTCTGGGTGATAGGAGGATAGATGTGAGAGAGGAAGAGAGCGTGCTAGAAATAGGAATGAATGGCGAGCGATTGTGACGCAGTTCCGGTAGGCCCTGCTGCTTCCTCCGGTGCCTTGGATGACCGCGGAGGTAGCAGCAGTAGGGGATTCAGCGTTATGAAGCTTCATCTGTGGTGGATAACGGGTGAGGGTGGGCTGTGGCACCCTAGCTGTACCAGCCGAACTCGGTTGAGTCCTTTGTCAGGCTGGGAGGAACGTAGAGGGGAGAGGTCCCCTTTTTTGTTTCATTTGTTTGATGTCGGCTAACCCCCAAAATTGGGGGAAGTGCCTTGGTATATGTATGTATGAATTATGTACAATATGTTATTTTGAGATATGTTATTGGTAAAAATTACGATGAAAACTTAGCTACGATATTTTCGATGAAGTTAGACCTTATTATTGGGTTTGGTGATATTCTTTATCACTTCAATTGAAATTGGTGGATCGAACTTCAATGCTGGATTCAATATAATCTGATAGTGTACATGGTTTTTTAATGACGGTATCATATAATACGTGGCACCTTACATGTGTGTGCCAATTGGAAATGTCCCTACCTAGCGATCTACCTGACTGGAGTTCAAGACCCGTTAAAGTTTCTAGCAGTATCTGCAACCTCATCATCCTTGTGAGCTAGGGATAGGAGGGGTGTGTTTTGGGAAGCCTTGAGGTCTACGTGCGGAGCCATCAGCAGTCATTGCCTGGCCCTCTCTGGTCCTACCTTGGGTGAATAGGGGGCTTGGGTGCTGATCATATGTATATATGGTCAGTCTTTAGGAAACTGTTTTGCTAGATAAGGCATTATCACTCTCCTTTGCCTCTGCCATCCATGAGGCGCCATTAAACTTTTAGCCTTTGCTCTTCTTAGCGGTGTCGACCGTATCGTGACTCTTGGCTGTTGTATTATTTCTCTTCAATATGTTAATTTTTTTTGCAAAATCATATTGCAATGAGAACATTTATTTTTTCCTGATTAATGATGTATCCCTTCTAATGTAATCACCTTTCTCTTACCAAAACGAACAATTTCTATAATAATTCTTTGCTATCAATCAAGAGATCTCAAACGGTCAAGTGTAGAGCTCACCTCTGTACTTGTTTTACCTTTTTTTTTTTTCTTTTACCGATCAGACTTTGCCATCTAGCATTTGACCTGTATCGCAAACGATCGTGATGAAGTGTCCATCGTGTTGAACTTCTATATCTCAAGTACAGATGGAGCATGAATATTCTTAGGTGCCCCGCCTGATCTTCCATGACCTGTAATTGACATCAGTTCTAAACTAAACGCTACAAGTTGTTGAATTTAATCTACTTTTTAGTGGTCAGAAAAGGCCTTATATTTTCATTTTATTCTAAAGCCACAGCAGATGTGCATCTTTTTTATTCTATCTTAAGTTTGAATATCCTTATGAATATATCAGCGTTCATGCTGAATTTTGATTGATATATGGGAGATTAATTTTTCCACACCTTTACATGTTGCTAAAATTTGACTTTCAAATGAAGTCCTGGATTAACTCAGATATTCATTGGGGTTACCTACTCTTCTTTTCCTATTGATATCCTTGTTAAACTAAAGCGAATTAATTTGGTGGTTTATTCTCATGTTTTTTTCTTGTACGTTTTGCTTGACTGCCTTATATAATTTTATGCGTCCTATATATTAATTTTTTTTATATTCCTTTTTTTAAACGATTTATAGATTGAATACGGTTTATGCATTGAATACAATTAATGTATTAAGTGACCCGGTTCCTTTATATTTTAGTCCTAAAATACAAACTTCCACAGGTGTATTCAGATGAATCTATCCTTAGGCAATTGCCTAGTGGCGTAAACTTGTTTCCTACGGGAATCCTTGTATTTTCCCAGTTTCATCAGGTTCTCCAGCGTTAACGTTTTGGTTAAACAACTGTGATTATTCTTTCTACTAATTTTTGTTTTTACAAAAATTTATAATTCTATCGTTATTTTTACATTATACACTATGACTTGTCAGTTAATTTTCTTAAAAATGCACTCTATCTGCTATGGGAATCAACACCTGTTTCTCTCTCTTACGTACTCACGCACAGAATATGAGGTCAGTTCCATAAAATGATAAAGACCCACGAAAGAATCCAATAGAAATTTATTTAAAGGTTGTGTCGACGTTTGTCGGTATTTACCTCCCCCCTCCCCTCGTTTCTCTAATATAACCCGTCCCCTGTTCCTCTCTCTCCCTCCCCCAGTTACCTATGCGGTCCTATTTGCCGATCCACACACGCAATATTCCCATTGTTATAGTTTAAGCGATAACGAATGAAGGGGTTTCGAGAGACCTTAAACAGACCGATCGCTTGTTTGTTTTACTCTCGCGAATAACAGTTCGGGAATTCATTGCTTACCATGTCTTCTTACACGAATGTTGATATGAAGGTGTAGGTCGGCCTCTTGAAAGAATGATGTTGATACAAACAGGTTATAAAAAAATGCGGCATCGGGTTTGTTATATACACCTAAGTGCTGGATGCCTTGAAAGAATGTACGAGTACTAGGGTTGATATTTAGGTATTGAAATTTTTGTTGCAGTTTTCAATGTATTTTCACAATTTTTATGGATATGATGAGTGCACATGATAACTGATGACCAGGATAAATATACAAATAAGGGGACAAGATATCAGTTTTACTTCAGTAGTCGTGACATTTCGTAAATACTAAAGTCATTTGATCTTTTTGAAAGCTGTATTGTTTCAGATGCTTTAAAGTATGAAGTGCTTAGTATTTGATTATGTAAGCAGACATGAAGTTGTCATTATTTTTGTTGAAGCGCACAGTATTTGAATTTGACTTTCTTAGCTCATGGTTATTCAGTTACACATTCGCAATCTGCGAATGTACTTGGAACATTAGGTTTGAAGAAATGCGTCTTTTATATTAATGTTGAAAGTGTGAAAGATATTTCAAAATATATCAATATTCCCATGAATTTGCGGTGATCAGGCATCTATTTCTCATATATTTTTATCTAACAAATATAAGTTTTCCTACCTTCATGGCGTGCCAGCAAGGCTCAAAACATGCAAATTGATGTGGAAATTCTATATTATCTAACATTAAATTACAGATATGATGACAGAACGTACGCGAATAAAAATCAGATATGCAAGTCATGGAAATTGTAACGTATTTACTGTTATTTCACGCTGCAGAAAAACTATTGAGTTTATCTCTCTCTCTCTCTCTCTCTCTCTCTCTCTCTCTCTCTCTCTCTCTCTCTCTCTCTCTCTCGTTTTGGACCCTACTGTACAGGATTGATAAACTTTAGTGAGAAGTAGGAAAGAATAAGAGACAATGGTCAAACTGTCCCAATGGGTGTACGTGACATCATGACCAAGGCAGCAATACCATCTGGGAACACATCCTTCACTGAGGCTGTCCTCCCGTTCGCTGGCCAAATGGCGTCTAACCTCGTCGTCGTCTCTTCCTTTCGTGCCAACGATCCATTCGGTAACCACAAACACAGTTAAATAGAACGCAACCTAGTGCTCTCCCTCCTGATGGTGCTCTTCTATACGCTTGAACAAGATGCGCCTGATGCAATTTAGTCCCATCTTCATCATTTTGATGGTCGAGTGATGATTAGGAAGAGTCCTTCGTGAGATATGAACTGACGAGGACCACTGGAATCTCTCTCTCTCTCTCTCTCTCTCTCTCTCTCTCTCTCTCTCTCTCTCTCTCTCTCTCTCTCTATATATATATATATATATATATATATATATATATATATATATATATATATATATATATATATATATATATATCTCCATAATGCAAAAGCCATATTTCCAACATCAGTATTGGGTGCAAACTTAACATGTTTGCGATTAGCTAATGATAATTTCTAGCTGGAAGGTACAATGTGAACACGCCTCGGAATTTATATGATTAAATGTAATATTTTAAGTTTTGTTTTATTTATTAATAATTACATATTTTCCTTCTTCATTGTGCAAAAAAAGAAAAGTTGGCAAATTAGTTTTTCTTATATGAATAGATTGTGAAGCAATTGTTTGTAACTTTTGCTTTTTCTTATAAGCGATTTTGTTTCATTTCTTTGCATTATAACTATTTAGTTATATAGTACCGGTATATAGAGAGAAATAAGAATCCGTATACATGTTGTTTATATTTATCATCTGCAGAGTCTTGTAATGAAAAGAATACTTAAAAATGCGTAAAATTGATAAGTTTAGAAGTAATTTTGGCTATAAATAATACAGTATATAATGTCAGTTAAAAGTGATCAGTAGATCTTACATACATACATACATTCATACATGCATACATACATACATGCATACATACATACATACATACAAACATGCGTACGTACATACATACATTTATACCTACGTAAAGTTACAGATATCTGTTGTTCATGTAAGAGTTCTTCCTTCGCTTATTCCTATATTTACAGACTCTTTTTGGTAGAGTCAGAAGATGTATTTAGGTACTTGTTTGTGTCTCGCTGCTAAAGCACGCATAAACACATGCGTACCCAAGAGGAACACAGCGGATACCTGTGGGCCGGGTACTATTTGGGCATGGGAGTCTGGGTATGTGACAGTAAGTTGCATATCAGATGTCTTTACATATTTTTTTTTTTTTATTGTTATAGACAGCTTCAATCCTAATCATTTATCACGTAGCTTTTATGTATTTCTTTGAGCGTTCAGTTTATTTATTTCCTCTGGTTTTATATTACTTTTGTCGTATCCTGCTTCGTCTTATTTTAATGAGCTTTTCTTTTTTCACATCTTATAATAAAAATTTATATTTCTATAAAGATCACCAACTATTAAGATGGGTTATATATATATATATATATATATATATATATATATATATATATATATATATATATATATATATATATATATATATATATATATATATATATATATATATGTATATATATAAAACTATATATTAATGGTAATATTGTATATATATATATATATATATATATATATATATATATATATATATATATATATATATATATATATATATATATATATATATACGTAAAACACTTGTGATTAATAACTAATATGCTCTCATATATCAAGTTAATTTATTTGATATAGTAATGCCAAGTTTTGTCAATAAATCGAAGTAATGTTTATTTTACTATCCGTTATACTCTGTGACTAGGTGCATCACATCTTAGGGATGAAGACAAAATCATCTGTATTGAAGTTCTACTTACACTCAATAAAAAGAAAAGTCCTATAAACTCCACAAAGAACGATTGTTCATTCCCATGTTACTTCCCCCGCCACTACTTAGGAGTACAACACCCCCCTTTCCCCCCTCCCCTATGCCTCCATCTTCCCATTCCCCTTTCCTCACGCCCTCCCCCTTGCCATTGCAGTTGCACCTTGCACCACTTTCACCCCGCCTCGGCTTCTGGGAGACTATCCATTATCCCCCGCCCCCACTCGACTCAACAGCAGCCTCTCTCTCTCTCTCTCTCTCTCTCTCTCTCTCTCTCTCTCTCTCTCTCTCTCTCTCTCTTATTCCTTTCTCTTTTGTGTGGGAGTTGGTGGATGTTGATCGTGCACTATTTTCTTATGTTTGTTTTTGATGACCCTGGATATTAGGCTTTGTTCGGCGAGGAATATTTTACGAATGACCCGTCCTCTTTTAGTATATATATATATATATATATATATATATATATATATATATATATATATATATATATATATATATATATATATATATATATACATATATACACTTATATATATATATACATATATATGTGTGTGTGTATGTATATATATAGTATATATGTATATATAAATATATAGGCCTACATATATATATATATATATATATATATATATATATATATATATACATATATATATATATATATACATGCATATATATGTAAATGCATATATATATGTATATGCATATATATGTACATTGAATATAAAATACATATATATATATATATATATATATATATATATATATATACATATATATATGTGTGTATAGAAACTTTTGTGTATACATATATATATATATATATATATATATATATATATATATATATACAGATATATATTTATAAATTTGATCTCTTTAAGACACAAAGATGTCTTATTCCGTTTTATCGGTTACAATAGTAATCCTTATCAGTCTACACAGTTTTGTTAATATTATATTTGTAATTATTGCATTTAAATTTATTTCCTATTTCGATTTGACCATTTCCTGATTGGCTTTGCATTTAGATTATTGTTCTCTTTTATAGTCTGACCTACTTAATAATATACATTCTACAAAATAGAAAATCTTCAACAGATAGTTTTACTACTACCTCGTATTGTTTTAATGTATGAAGTTTATTACATTCCCTCTTCAAGTCCTTTTTTCTCCTTTCACTCATTATTTCCTTGATTTCCTTCTGACGTAACCAATCAGCGCACGTCATGCAGAATATTCCGACGTTTTCATCTTCGAGCTTATCAGATCGATTTTTGAGATAAGAATTTTTTTTTTCTAAACGGGTGTGTTTCAACAGAATATATATCTTGGTTTATAGGACTGGTTTTTATTTGGTTGCATTTAAATTATTATTATTATTATTATTATTGTTGTTGTTGTTGTTGTTGTTGTTGTTGTTGTTGTTGTTGTTGTTGTATGCTACTTATATGTTTCATATGGTTATTTATCTTGATGTTTTTATAAATTTTATCTTTAATCAATTTATAGTTCATTCTTTAATTATCCATTTCTTTTCGAAACCAGGCTGCTTTCTTTTCATGTTGGGACCCTTGGACATGCTGCATCTTACAATAGAATCTATGATTAGAGTTTGGCCAATCAAAAATTAACATCAATGTGCTTGCTACATCTTTCTGTTTATGCATTTCAGCCACGGTAAACCCAGGTAACACAAGAATGCTGCATATTCAATTTCACTTTTTCTACATTGACATACATTTGTTATATGATTGATATTTTTTTTTCAGGTGAGTACTGTACAGCATAAGAGATTTGCAAGTTGCAAGGTAAGACTGGTTTAACCGATACCTTTGTCTCGTGCCTTAGTTTTTGGTTTCAGAATTAGCTTGATCCTCGAAGAGACAGAAATATCATATAATAAGAAAGGTTTATATGAAATGTTAGAATACTTATTGGGTTATGCTATGTTTATAAATTAATTTTTATATAAAAACACACATTTATATATATATATATATATATATATATATATATATATATATATATATATATGTATATATATATGTATAGATGTGTGTATGTGTGTTTATTTGTATACGTATGATTACAAATCCGTGTGTCCTAGATAAGCTACATACTATACATGTTTAAATACTAATGCAATTTCTGTTACTCTTCGGTTTCCAACACTTGGAAATATGCAATCAAACTTTAAGTCATTTTTTGACACCGATTTTCTCTTGTTATTTAATTATTGTTTGTTTATCATAATTGCGAAGACTCACAAATTAAGGGACGAGGAGTAAAAGATGACTATAATATGACCAAATTATTATCTATCTTTCAATTAATATTTTTTTTTTGTGGTTACCCCAATTAGCGTTTTCTCGTTTATTTTCTCTCTTTCTATACATTTTTTTTTCGTATTCGGTTTATGTATTTGTAGCCAATTCATAGACAGTATATAAGAAGGTTTTGATATTTGATAAAGGCAAGAGAAGCGTACATTTACACAACGTTCATTGATACTATGAACTTAGATTTCGGAACTAATACAGTAAGATGGAAGAATATATATGTATGTATGTATATATATATGTATATATATATATATATATATATATATATATATATATATATATATATATATATATATATATGGTGCGTGTATTGACTAATGGTAATGGATTGGTTGATTGATTGTCATGAGTTATATATTCTAAACACATGTTAATGGTCATCTGTTTCATCTTTCTATGAGAATAGCAAAAGGCATCTGTATTATTGATGAAACCTCTGTCTGTGGGAGAGGCATCATTATTGCATTCATATAATATTTATTTTGATAGTCTCTCTCTCTCTCTCTCTCTCTCTCTCTCCCTCTCTCTCTCTGTCTCTCTATATCATACGCACGCACACGAGTGTACATTTGGAGTCGGCACAATAGCCATAAATGATTTGATAGGTAAATAGACATACAAAGAATAGGTAAACATTCATGCAGAGAGAGAGAGAGAGAGAGAGAGAGAGAGAGAGAGAGAGAGAGAGAGAGAGAGAGAGAGAGAGAGAGCGTTCCGTCAACTTGACAATCCTTAACTTAGTATAGACTGTAAGTCAGCCATAAGTGCAGTATTGCCAGAAAGAACTATCACGTCAGGGCAACACCTTCCCCTTGTAAGTCCCCCGTCAGCTGTGATTAGCTTCTGGTAAATGCTTATAATCCTGGCCGTGTTCCCTCTCTTCACGATCCGCATCTGTCTTAGACGTTCTCGTACCTCCGTTAGCCTTTTTTTTTAATTTTCTTTCACTTCGTACTCCGGGTTATTGTTCTATTATTCACCTTTCTATTTTTTTTTTATTGAATTTTTATTCATTTCGGTATGTTTTCATCTTTTTACTCGTGTTCCTTTTACTGTATGCTTGTTATGTTCGTCATACCTTTCCATTTCTTATTATTCTCTCTGTAATTTTGATTTTAGTGTGAAATGAGGTTTTTGTTGGAGTGCATGATAGTGCTTGTTATTACATGCACTACCTTAGTGTTTTATTGGTCATTTTGTATTTATTTGTTAATTATTTTTTAAATGTTTATCTTCTTTCTATTAGGCCTATATAAAGCAAATTTTTTGTGAACGTTTAATGACACTGACATACGAGTTTTGTGAGATTTTTTCACTACAAGCTCTTGATAAGTTATGTCCCAGTTGATTTCCTCCAAAATAGGACTTCCGGTCGTGGACCCTACCCAACGTCTGTCTTCCGTCTTTCTTTTGGAGTTTATTATTGCTGTCTTTGAGTTATGCGGGTGAAGATCATTATTTTCATTATCTTTTTTTTTATTCGAAGTTATTGGTTTCTATTCAATATTAATGTCTTCTACCCATCAAGAAAGGGCGGCTAAATATTCAGAAAGTTTCACGCACACAAGGACACGCACCCCCCTCATAACCAGCTCAAACAATAAAGCCCTTTTTGTTGTGGTTATTACAGTCTGTAGTAATATAGTAATAACAGGAATTACGTCTTATTGTGATATTATGGGCTCTAATCGTAATCAGGTGCAGTGATAATTGGTTACAATCCCTACATCAATGTGAATTTAAGTAGAAAATTTAATCTATACAAATGAAATAGTTGAAATAAGAATAATGACTGAGTGTAAGGTCTCCTTAAAGAAAATCATACACACATACACAAATATATATATATATATATATATATATATATATATATATATATATGTGTGTGTGTATATATATATATATATATATATATATATATATATATATATATATATATATATATATATATATATATATATATATATATATATATAAAACAGGGTCTACAATCTTCCAGGAAGAACTTACTCATGGAACATTTATCACACAAAATAGTTTTTAAAAGCAAAAAAAGTGAAGTATGTTTATCATAGTGTTTAAAGGGACTACTATTAAACCTAAGAGAATATAGAAATGTGCATCAAGAACTTTCATTAACGTCTCTCTCTCTCTCTCTCTCTCTCTCTCTCTCTCTCTCTCTCTCTCTCTCTCTCTCTCTCTCTCTCACACACAGAGATCCTTAAACTTAGTTGTTGGTACACACTGTAAGTATCTGCCCTTACTCCCATTTCACCTCTATATAAGATCTTAATGGACACCAGACCATCAATGTTTTTGGTGTTTTCATTGCGGGAATTCCGTAAACCCTAGGGGATTCTGTTGTATGGGGAAGGCTTTATTCCGTCTTGGGAAATACATTACAGTACAGTAGGCTATTGTCGTAAATTGATTCCATTGCTTGGATGATTTGTCGTCCATTTTGCGACTGGTTGGTGAGGTCTTTTGTCCAATAATAACCAAATGGAGTGTTCTATAATAATAATGATAATAATAGTATTAATAATTACTATTATTTTTATTATTACACTAGTGTAAATGACCCGGCAAAAAAGACTGGTGAATATTTAGATAGGCATTCACACACATGCACCTCTTTTTCACCGGGGTATGACGATTTAGATATAATTTACGCATATATATATATATATATATATATATATATATATATATATATATATATATATATATATATATATATATATACTGTACACACATATATTTATATATATATATATATATATATATATATATATATATATATATATATATATATATTAGTCTCGTTAACGGAAAGAACATCGTTAGAGTCTGGTCAGTGCTGTGCAGGACATCATTTTGTTAAAATTACGTGGCCTTGATTAAAAAAAAATGTAAAGAAACTTCAAAAACTTGTGTCTGTTAGAATATCGAGTAATTTCAAGTTATGATATAGTACAAGCTTTAAATATTTTCAAACATTATAGTATAGATTTTCGAATGAATTTGATTGAAACTATAACCTCAAGAGTGTAAGTTTTTGGCAAAATTACAAGCAGTGCACAAATTTAAATTCAACGTCCTAAAAAAAGAGAAAAAAGAAAAAACCGAATCCTTCTCCCCAAAAATGCATGTACCGTTTGCCATTCCTTTATCTCTTCCGTGATCTGTTCTTCCTTCATTAAATCCCCTCCGGGGATGATGTCTCAGTTTCAGTGTGTCCGCCCTCGCCCTCTCTCCCACCCAAATGCCTCCTGCACCTCCCAGGATATCACCCGGAGGGCCTGCTGTGTTGGGTGTGCTCGAGGGTGGATGATACGGGACTCCCTCCCCCACCGTTACAACTTCACACGCAAGATCATCCACCGCTCTCAGACGACGCACGTAATACTCTCTCTCTCTCTCTCTCTCTCTCTCTCTCTCTCTCTCTCTCTCTCTCTCTCTCTCTCTCTCTCTCTCTCTCTCTTAAATATATAGTGGGTCCACACCTCTGTCTCATCGTTGTTCCTTAACGCATTTTAGAAACGTTACGGTGCGTCTCGTCAGCAGCGCTACCTTTCCCTTCCTCGTCCGTCCTCTTCTTTTTTCCTTTCTTCTGGTTCTTCGTCGTTTCCCACGTCTTACCGTTACGTCCTCAAGTCATTTAATTGGGAATCGATGGTTGGATTACGAAGAAGTTGGAGGAGAAGAAGATGGTACAGGAGAGAAGTGTTTGGGAGGAGAACAGAAAATTAACTTCGAAAATAAATCCAGTGTTAAAAAAAAAAAAAAAAAAAAAAAAAAACCAACATTGATAATGGATCAAGAATACAAAGAAGCATATAACTACAGTACACCACCCGTATATTGTAATAGTAATTGACATGACCAAAACAAAAAGGAAGAAGCAATAAAAAATATTCGGAGAGGTACACGTATTCAAGTAATGGGTACGCGAATTCAATTGCAGAAATTATTTTCTATATCAAATTTCCTAAATGCCAAGGGTAATATAATGAATAAAGGGGATTATCATATAAGATTTATTTAACACATTTATATGAACAATACATATATGACTGTTGCAATATATGGTTGATATTCATTTTGTTGATTGGAAGATTTTCTTACTTCATTTATATGCTTTCTTTAAAAAAAAACACCCTTTTAAATTTTAATGTTGATTTACAGAGATGCAAAAAGAACCTGTTTTAAACTGACATCATATCTCCAAAGGTTCAATGGCTTACGGCTACAAGAATTGATCCACTTAGACATTTTTTCTCTCTCGTCTTTCAACTTCGTGAAGGAAAATCTCTCCACGTAGAAACGACAGTAAAATAACCGAATAATCAAGACTTCACGAACGTCTAGTCCTACTCTTGTATAGTGATTGTTGTTTTGAAATGACAGTTCGCGATAAGTGTTCGTTATTTTTGGCTTTTGATGTAATTTCCTTTTAATAATCTCAACCTGTTATTCTATATTATTGTTGTTTTTATTATAAAAGAAATTATGAGTAAAATCTTGATTCTTATGTTGAAAGTTTTGATTTACCTTATTTAGAATTATTTTTTATTTTTCATTTCAGTAAGAGATGTTGATGCTCTCATTTTTTTTTTTTTTTTTTTTTTTTTTTTTTTTTTTTTTTAGAACTTTCAAATATCTTGAGTTCCATTCTTTGTCTTCATCACTATCCTAATTTTATGGACCTTAATTTGTTCGCGCGATAAACTTTTTATGTTTTCGTTCGAACTAAGATAATGATTTTTTTATTTTATTCTTTCCATTTAATGAGAATTTAACATTTCTTCTTGCACATTACAAATTATTGGTCTGAAAATGAATGAACAAAACTAAGGTATGCAATGTAACAGATCTAAACAATTGAATACTTCACACACATATATTCATTGACTGGATTTTTTTTACTACGTGCAACTCAATTAAATGTTTTTGTGTCATTTTGGAATGCAAATTCACTTATTAGAGTCTTAATAGGTTTAGTTTTTCTACATATGCATTAAAAACTAGAATATTGAGGAAGTCATTGAGAGTTTTTTTTTTTTATTCTACTATGTTTTGAAAATTGGATCCTCTAAAACTGAAGCTTGTGTTAAATAGTTGGTAAAAAAAAATATAAGGTATTTCAAATCCTTATCCATAATCGGGATATTGATATCTGGCTCGTCGATCAGTATCCCATAGAGCATGCTTTATAAGATTTCCCCTAATTTTGACTATCCTTTGCTTTTAGATTTTCCCAGCACTAGACACGCAATTGATACGATTAACCTTTCGTTGCCTTTGTGAAGTTTAATAGCGAAACGTTTTCTATCTTTTCTGCTGTGGCAGGTGTTTTAAATAATCATGCAGTTGAGTCTGTGGAACTGCATAAGTTCAAATTTTTGGGAAACGCCTTTTGTGGAGCAGATTGACATAAAGATCGTTTTGAAGTTTCTCTGTTATTTATCCTACTTTGATATGTATTTGAATTTTTTTGATTTTTCTCATTTCTCGTTTATGGTTTATGATAGTCTTCCCATTTTTTCCCGTTTATTTCCCGTACTGGTCTGCTTATCTTATTGGTAACTAGTATTGTTTAGTATTATATTAATGATACTGATCGTAATAGCTGATAATATTTATTATGACGTAAGTAGAATATATAAGAAGATCTTCAACAATATTCATATCAGTCGTCAGAACGTCAGGTTCTAATAGTTTGTGCCAGGATTTTCTGACAATTTTTTATAAAATAAAGGATGGAAATCCTTTACGACCAGCGTGCAGATTATCACACGACCAGCAGAGCGTGCAGAGTTCTCAGGGCTTATGAAGAAAAGAAGTTTCATGTTTTATCTTGAAAAAAAAAAGCCATTAAACGAAAGCCAGGGATGGGCCCTATTATAGAGTAAAGGCAAGACGTTTTTAGGCCAACGAAGAAAGAGATACTTCTTTATTCTTATTCTTTTTTAATATCATTAGTAAAGGTGATTAATTCTGTTGTTTAATGGGATTATCAATACTTAAAACACAATGGAGTTTATCGTGCTGAAGATAACGATGTAAAAAAAAAAATATACTGACAATTATGAGTAACTAATAGCGGTTAATTGCGATTATTCTCTTTGCTGAACTTGCTGCTAGGACCAAGAAATTTTGGGGGGATATCATACTACAACCCCCCACACACACACTATATATATATATATATATATATATATATATATATATATATATATATATATATATATATATATGTATATATATACACAAACATATATATATATATATATATATATATATATATATATATATATATATATACGCAAACATAAATGTATATATATATATATATATATATATATATATATATATATATATATATATATACGCAAACATATATATATATATATATATATATATATTTTATATATATGTATGTTTATATATACATATATATATATAAATATATATATATATATATATATATATATATATATATATATATATATATATATGTGTGTGTGTGTGTGTGGGAGAGTGTGTGTGCGTGTGCGTGTGTTAATATGTATGCGTGCGCACGCGCGTTTGTTTGTGGTTGTTGGTGTTCATGAAACTCAATGCTTACTTGTATTCATCAATTTATTATTAAAAACACCCTTCGTCAGCCACCAATCCTTTTTTGAATCCTTGAATTCCATTCCTATCGCTACTGTACTGTATATGATCCACGCAATATACAACACAAATAAAAAAATTTTAATAGAAAAGTAAGTATACTGAGAATCAGGTGTTGCAAAAAACATTGAAATACCTTAGAAAATTAAT
Source organism: Palaemon carinicauda (assembly GCF_036898095.1). Classification (NCBI taxonomy): domain Eukaryota; kingdom Metazoa; phylum Arthropoda; class Malacostraca; order Decapoda; family Palaemonidae; genus Palaemon; species Palaemon carinicauda. The sequence goes on along the minus strand of NC_090725.1, from coordinate 230,477,669 downwards.
TTCTCTCAAAGATATGTTTTCGTTCAAAAAGGTAATGGCATTCAAAAAGTAAATCCTCTTGATTTTTCTTTTCTCGAAAAAAAAAAAACACTTAAGAAAGAAAGCAGTGGAAAGCGTATTTTTTTTTATAGGTTAAATGTAGCAACATCAATATAAAATATATCATGATATTCGATTTCACCGACATATTTGGCTTAGAATTTATTGAACTGGATCAGTATACCAGGTTGTCGTCGATAAGTAGAATCTGTCGCGAGAAACGGACTTTGATATTCCATTATCTTATGATAAATGATTATAGGACACTTCGTGTTACCAGCTGATAGCCTTCGTAAATGGTGTCATGCACTTTTACATTAAAAAACGAATAGAAACTATTTTGTATTTTGAATTCTTAAATATATATAAATATCTAAAGAAAAAAATTCTGTGTATATTTATAAATATATATATATATACATACATATATATACATATATATATATATATATATATATATATATATATACATATATTTATATATATTTATATATATATATATATATATATATATATATATATATATGTATATAAAGTTAGATAGTTAGATAGATAGGAAGACGGAATGATAGATAGATAGCAAAAGCCAGTGGGAAATAATAAGATACTTTAGTACCTATCGTTTTCGTGCCTTATAATAATACTTCTTCAGGGTACAATGTATTGAAATACACGAAAGCGCTATGTACCTAAGTATATCATTATTTACCCCTGGCTTTTCTTGTATATTAAGTTACGTGATCCTTTTGACGGTAAAGAATATCTATCTAAATATATATATATATATATATATATATATATATATATATATATATGTGTGTGTGTGTGTGTGTGTGTGTGTGTGTGTGTGTGTGTATATACTGCATTTTCAGGAAGTGGCTATTGTGTAAAACTCGTTTCTAGAATTATTAATGAAATCTCGACGGGGGCAAAGAAGAAACATACAGTATACGCATCGAAAACAGAGATGGATCTGTTATAAAATCAGAAGAGGAAGAAAGGCAACTTGGGATGGGACACTTTAGTTAGGTAATGAATACTAGGTGGAAATGGAATAATTTGATAGCTATACCTGGAGCTGATAAAGACTTTGATGTTTCCATGAATGAATTTAGTGTGTTTAAAATCGAAGCTATCTTAAAAAAAAAAAAAAAAGGGATGGAAACCACCTGGATACGGTGGATTAACTTCTGAGATGATATTGACCGAAAATGAAGTGACCCCCAGAACACTTACAAGATTATTTTGTAGAATACAGCACGAAGAGGCAAAATCTGATGAATGAGAGTTAGGAGTGTTGGTGAAAATAGCAAAAAGGGAGACCTGACTGATTGCAATAATTACTTACGTCATTTGTCATGAAATATATAGTATGCTTATTCTAAAGTGACTGCACAGAAAGACTGATGAAAAGCTGATTGATGAACAAGCAGGATTTAGAAAAGGCAGAAGTTGTACTGACCAAATTTTCATTTTGATACACGTTGTACAGCAATGCTTAGAATATAGAAATCGACTTTTGATGGCATTTGTGGACTATGAAAAAGGCTTTGATAGTGTGCACCGACCAATTTTTTAGAGAGTCCTGCGTTTTTATAGAATTCATTTTAAATATGTGAATTTGATTGTTGGAAAAGCAAGATGCTATAAGTCCAAGGGCTTCAACAGTGAAAAATATCCCAGCGAGGAAAGGAAATAAGGAAATAAATAAACGACGTAAGAAGTAATGAACAATTAAAATAAAATATTTTAAGAACAATAACAGCATTGAAACAAATATTTCATATAAACTATAAAAAGACTTATGTCAGCCTGTTCAACATCAAAACATTTGCTGCAAGTTTGAACTTTTGAAGTTCCAATAATTCAACTACCCGATGAGGAAGATCATTCCACAACTTTGTCACTGCTAGAATAAAACTTCTAGAATACTGTGTAATATTAAACCTCATGATGGAGAAGGCCTGACTGTTAGAATTAACTGCATGCCTAATATTACGAAGAGGATGGAACTGTCCGGGAAGATCTGCGTGTAAAGGATGGTCAGAATTATAAAAACTCTCGAGCAACATACATACTGAACTAATTGAACGACGGTGCCAGAGATTATTGTCTAGATCAGGAATAAAAAATGATCCCGGATTTCGCTCAATGTCTTCAGACAGCATAAGAATTAATGGTAATAAAAGATACATCATACTTAAAAATTAAATTAACAAGAATGATAACAAAAACTGAATGTACACAAATATAAATAAAGTGATTGGTTAAACCCATAGACTATAGAAAAAAGTCGGAAAAACTGACCGAAAGTATGCTGATGATGGTGTCCTTATTAGCATAACAACACAAGATTTGCAATAATTACTTACCAGAATGCATGAAATATCACAGGAGGTTGTGCTTAAGATAAATAGAAGAAAGACAGATAATGAGAACAAAATATGCAATGGAAGATGAAATAGCACTGGAAGGAGAAACTCATGATTAATGAGATAGAATTATTTAAGTATTTAGGAACTATGATCTTCAATACAGGGTCTTTCGAATTAGTGTTTAACGAAAGAATAAAAAAACAAGCAAAGAAGACAATGGCTGGGTTAAGTAAATTTGGAAATCAAATCCCCTGGAATTACATAAAAAAATCAGGCTATACATCAATTTAGGTAGATCTGTGTTACTGTCATGGCATGACAATGAATCCTATATCCAACAGATTTAGTAGATTTGAGAAAAAAATCCTGAGAAGAATATTTGGAGTTGAATGGCAGGACGGGATTACAGTAGAAATGAAACTATGAGAGTTTATTCTAGTGCCATGTGTGGCCGAGATCATGGTGAGGGGTAGATGGAGATGGTTTGGGCATGTCCTTCGCACTCCCAAAGAGAGATTACTTCAGCAAACGTTCAACTGGGCCCCACAAGGCACTAGAAAAGTTGGAAGACCCAGGCCTACATGGCCGAGGACCATGAAACGTTCAGTTTGAGATGATGAATGGAGAAGTATTGAATCAAAAGTTCAAGATAGAGACGAATGTCGAAACCTAAGCCAGGCCCTTTGCATCCATAGTCGTAGGAGGATATATATATATATATATATATATATATATATATATATA
>NC_090725.1:230462011-230472011 GCF_036898095.1 Palaemon carinicauda | reverse complement strand
AATATACTCTATGATTATGATCTCTGTACGGTATTCATTATTAGAAAGTTAGCCATTACCAGTCTGGTATGGTTACAAGGGGGAGAAGTAATTTGTCCTAGAAATATTTGATTGAAAAATAGAATTTTACATATTAGGAAAAATTAAATATGATCGAAAAAATGCTTTTCTATAGTACATTTATGTAATTATATGAAATAAACAAAAAAAAATTTATATTTTCTTGTATTTTATGCCTTGTCTGTTTTTACCTGTAAAACAATGATTATTTTCATTAACATGAAGGAAGACGTCTGCTTACACACACACACACACACTATATAATATACATACATATATATATATATATATATATATATATATATATATATATATATATATATATATATATATCTATCTATATATATATATATATATATATATATATATATATATATATATATATACATATATATATATATATATATATATATATATATATATATATATATATATATATACTGTGTATTGATGTGTGTATATATGTGTATGTTTGTGTTTGTTTACTGTGAACCGTGAATTAGAACTTTGTTTTGGTTAAACTTCGACTTTTCAAGAAAAGGTTACTACAGAGAGTAAATATTTAGTTACTGTCACGTTCATCATCTAAGTTTTGAACTCTTTCTCTTTAAATTTTGGGTAGATTATTTTGACTTACAGTGTTGTAAGAAACGGAAAAATATAATCATAACAATATGCTAAGCTTCATCTCTGAGAGAGAGAGAGAGAGAGAGAGAGAGAGAGAGAGAGAGAGAGAGAGAGAGAGAAAATTACTTATACAAGTGGGTTCATGATAGAAAGAGAGAGAAACCTGTCTTACAATCATGATCAGCATTCCCCAGGATAAAGACTTAATTGAATCTAACCACATTCATCGCAACCTCGTAATAACCACTGATGACTATGTATGATAACCTTAAACGCACGATAACCTCAAGCCCGATGATAACCAATATGTTTCATAGCGAAGCCTTCGGTAAATACAAAGGAGAAACATTTTGAAATATTGATCCGATATCGAGTGATCAGCGTGATTGAACGGTGCGTCCACATCTCGCTCTCTCTCTCTCTCTCTCTCTCTCTCTCTCTCTCTCTCTCTCTCTCTCTCTCTCTACTCATTTGTATGAAGGGTAGCATAATGATATTCCATCATTAATAATATTATCATTATTCATGAACATCATAATAGAACAAGCCAAAGAGCGGCAATCTTTTCTAATGGAATGCTGCAGGAAGATATATCCATCCATGAAAAAACAAAAGAATATAGTAGAGAAAAAGTAAGTGATTGCGTATTATTGTTAATAAGTAACAGTAAATGCACAGTCCAAAGCTGAAAAAAACAGAGGAATGCATTTAATGAATTATAAGTGAACATAGATGATCCAGGGAAGTGTTTGAAAACCCAAGGAAGGGAACGTTGATCCTAGAATAATAACATTGATTATGTGGGTATGAAATGAGTTAGTCTAGTAGCCACTAATACCTGTAAAGATATTTCAGCCAGTTTGAAAATATATAACTGAGAGGGTATGATAAGAAAATGCTACCCTTGGATGCTCACAAAAAAATGCTAACTACTTATTCTGCCACGCTTTTCTCCTTACAAGTCATCGTCTTCCCTCTCCTTTATCTATGGATAACTTTCTCTCAACCGGGAAGCTGGCTTTTTTCTATCCTGCCCTGTAAATTTTATGATGATTGATGGTTGAGATTGTTTAGATATTTCCTCTTCCACTACTTTCAATTATGTAAAAGTTATTTTTAAAAATGAATTCTAAAAACATACAAAACTAACAAAACTAACTAAAGGGAAAGAGAGAGAAAAATTGGGGTTTGAAGTGAGAGACTTCCAGAAGAAGAAAAAATAAAGCTAAGAGAAAATATCAAAGCTTGGCAAAAGGGTGATATGTATTAATACTAAGTTTTGTTTGTCATTTTGTCGATAATCTTGATGAAAAAGAAAATATAAAATAACGACGAATCCAAGTAAACTTTTAGCCCTTGAAAATTGATAGTATTTCTTCTGTCATTTCTCTAGTCCCATGTTATAGGATCTAATCTCAAAATGGCGTAAAAACAATTTAATGAAACGTCAGATATGTTCGTTATTTGATTTTTTTTCAGGTGTTTAACTTTTGGTAGATATCAGTTCAAAGTAAACAACGCGGGAGAGATGTTTATTGCAAAAATTTGTGTCTGAGGTTACTTGGTATGTTTCCAAGAATTCTGTTTACATTTTCCGGATATATTCCACTAACTTAAACCAATAAAGATGTGGTTTTCGTATATTTGGAAATCTCGTGGTCTGCATCATACCTTTGTTTTTTATATTTGTAAAATTTAACATTTTAATCAATTATAAAGGTATTTCATCAACATATTTTATACTGGATGTAAAATAATGAATGAAATTCAACATTTCATAGATTGAAATGCTTTCCAGTTAAGTCCGGTTATAAAAGTAGATGCATGGAAATAGGTGACCAGTTTTGCCTGTTATACCGTATAACAATTATTTTATTTCTTCATAGTTACATTACACAATAGTAGAAACAATTCTCGAAATCCACCGAAGGATTATAGAGGATCACGCATAAATAGACCTAAAGGTTCTCTCTCTCTCTCTCTCTCTCTCTCTCTCTCTCTCTCTCCTCTCTCTCTCTCTCTCTCTCTCTCTCTCTCCCCGAAACGACAGCCGGTTGGACCAAGGCGGAAGGTAAACAATAGGGGCGGTGTAAATAAAGGGATAAGGCTGTAATTATAGTATGGGAAAGTCATGTATAACCTTTTGACGCACTTTGTGAAAGAGTTTGTTTACAAAAGGAGAGGTGTGCGGTATGCCTGTACCCATGACATCGTTCACTGTAATAAATGAAGTCTTACAAATAATTAGCGTTGGTAAAAGAAAACATTTAAGATTGAATGGGAGTTAAGTGAGGTCTTGGAAAGGTAGTGCAAAGGTACAACGCTTTTGAAATAAGGCAGTACATAAACTTCAAGTAGAGGTACTGATTGCACAGGGAAACGAACGAAGTAATTGTTTGCCATGCAAAGCACATACGAATACAAACAAAACAAAGAGTTGAGAGGTGACGTTTGAATAATTACTGTTCTCAGCGTGAATTGTTAAGACAAAAAACAAAGAAAAAACATTAAAGCAATATTTTCTCTGGTAGAAATTAGAATCGACTATTGCTGGGCCTATAAGAATTAAGGTTTGATGGCTACAAATGATGCTTTAATAATCATAACTTTACCTTATTAATGGTACTAATAATGACTAAAATGATGCTAATAAAAATCAGAAACCCTAGAACAGATATAATCAAAGCTAACCGCTATAGAAACTGTATATTTGCAATATTATAAGCCCTTTACCCTGAAAGAGAATGTCCCAGATAGTCGCTGCTTGGTAAATACTTTAACTAAATCCTCGATGACCCTATTGTGTAGAAAACTTCCACAATATCATTGGCGTCCTACACCTGCACAAAGGAGTAATCAACATGGCGTCGTAACTACTGGATAACCTCTGTGCCATTATCATTTGTCTTGATATGTCTTCCATTCCTCCCTTTTAAATTACCAGAATAATGAGGTCTTTTCATAAATCTGAAATCCATTCTTCCCATTCAACTAAATTATTGGAAAATACTCAGAATTTTCCCTTTTACCAATTCTTTGTATCTAAACAGTTTTCACCGATTATTCTTTTTTATCAAGTTTATATATAGATCTTCACATTCTTTCTTTCATACATCCGTATTCTTTTCATATAGGAGAGATAGTTATCCAAAGCCGTCATACATTACAGCTTTTCATCCATAGATAATTCAAGTCTCTTGCATATCTTCAGCACACGCCACCTTTCTTGCTCCACTGATTCTATGACTCGCCTTTACTCACATCCTTCCATCACGCCTAGTATTAATAATTACATCATTCTTCCACCATCCATATTAACATGCATTTTTTCTTCTTGGTTAGCTTTTATTGTCATAACGTTTCTCTATCTGACAAAAATCTTAACATTCTCTAATTGAAATCTCCCTCATACTCACAGTGGTATGTCACTAACACACCAAATCCTCCATTCTTCATTCACGCCTAATTTCCTTAATTTTCGTCTTTGAATCCACACCTGCTGACCTTTGTCTGTCCACTTGTCCTACTATATATTACTAGATATTGAAAACGGCCATGGAGAAATAATGCAGCCTTGTTGTAGACCCACTTTTATGATAGGTCAGTCGATCCCCCTTCCACATGTTCATACTGTACACGATTCGAAGCTAATATAAACCTTTTTCTTTTCTCTCTTTTTTTCCAAGACCTTATCATCTGGCGGTTTCATACATACATACATTTAGATACGGACACTCAAGCAAACAGGCCACGATTTTCCCTTCTTTTTCCAGTTGCCATTTCTAAAAACCTAAAATTTGATAGATGCTTTTAGTCCTCATTTTTGACTTTTTAAACTGGACATTTTTTAGAAGTTAATAACAAAGTTTCGACAGGTGTTGGTTTAATGACTCTTATTTTAACATCATGTTACAAGTAAATAACAATTACATATTAATTCTAAAGCATTCAGTGAATAAGACTTTCATAAAACAACTTAATTTAAATTAAAAAAAAACAGTAATAAAGCAATTCACATTTACCTGGATAATGAATACTGATTCATAAGAACTTTCGCTTCAGCCAGTTTGAGTTTTCAAAACTTAATGTTTGAGATAGTAAAAAGCCTTTTAAGGTAGTTTGCATAGATTTGCTGAGCGATACTTTTTATAGTCTACCGCACAAGAAAATATGACTTACAAGAAAAAAAAAAAAGACAAAATTACGACGTGAAAAGTAACACTAACTCCAGTGTTATGCGAAAAGCAATATTTGAAATTCCCTTTTCAACATTTATATTCGAGTTTTCCCCCGAAAAAAAAGATGAGGCATAATTATCCAAATTACATCACTCCTTCGATGATGAACGTCAATTTTCGTGCTGAAAGTTTATAATCCTTTGGTGCAGCATGTCATGAATAGGAGAGAGAGAGAGAGAGAGAGAGAGAGAGAGAGAGAGAGAGAGAGAATTCTTAAAACTGTAGATTTTCTTGCGGCATCATCCAATAAGTATAAAGATGACTTTCCAGATCTGTATTCCTGACATACAACGCAACTCGATAAAAGTTGCCTTAGCTTGCAGCCTACGGTTAGAAAATCTCCTCTGTGTCATAGAGATTAATTTAGCCTAAATATAACCGAAGAAGAGGATGTTTGGAATTAGATGAATACGAATAACTTAGAGGGAGAGATAGGTGATATTAGCATCTGGTTCTGATTGAATGACGGTCATAAAGGAAATAAAATCATTCTATTAAGAGGATAATTACAGATGCTAGAGAGAGTGAGAGTGAGTAATTATTCTTGTCCAAATTTAATTACTAAGAGAGAGAGAGAGAGAGAGAGAGAGAGAGAGAGAGAGAGAGAGAGAGAGAGATTAACTAATCCTGTCCAAATTTAATTACTAAAGTATGTGTGAGAGAGAGAGAGAGAGAGAGAGAGAGAGAGAGAGAGAGAGAGAGAGAGAGTCCTTTGTTGTTGAGAATGAAGATGACGGTAACATTCCAACGTCCATGATTCTTCAAACTCATAAATAGGAACGTGACGGCGGAGATTGAAGAAATTGAGACATTTTTATTTTAGATTAGACTGGTTCTTACAGATCACATAAAACCGGGAGTTCTATATAATGCATTTATAACATTTTGATCAACTTTCGATTGTAGGTTTGTGATAGATAATTTTACACTTATCAGACCACATTTTTAATTATTGCCAGTAGTTTTACAAATGCATTAGCTTCATTAATTCCACATTGCTGTCCACTATTTCTTTACTTTTACTTCGTATTGCAATTGCAAGGCCTCCCCCTCGTAACTTTTCAATGGCCTCCCCGGCCCCAGCGTTGGGTGTATGGAATATGTCATTCCTCATGATTTATTTGTTTTATACAGGGATTTACAATAATAGAACATATGATATTTACATTTCATATGTGGGTTCATGGATGGTAGCAATTTCATTGAAACTCATGGCAGTATGTGATGAGAGACATATTCCTTTTGGTACTACCTAAATATATGCACCTTTCTTCTAACTGTTCCGAAAACCCGTTCCATTGCTTATAGTTTCTAAATCTCATTAACATTTGGTTCCGAGGAATAATCCCCTCTCGAAAGGTTATATGAGATCTTAAGGCTAATATATTCCAATAACCTTACTCTTCAGTTGATACTTTTAAATATATTCCATAGCCTCTTTAACCTTTTTTTTTTTTTCAGGAGATTCGTCTTTCACTTATTACCCCAGTTCTTTAAAAAGCACTGGCCTAAGTAATTTCTTTATGATGCTAATTTTATTGGCATGAGCCTTATTATATTCTGTTGGCAAAGTGTGCGCTTGCACAATTACAATGTGCCCTCTCTAAATGAATATTGGCATTCATGTATCTCACTGAACTTTAGTTAAACTGATTCTATCATGAATTTATTACACAGTGCATGAGGCATAAATCTGGTTGGTATCATAAAACAGGAGGAATTTAGTTGAAAGGCAATCTTTTGGAATGAACATATATGATAGCTTGGTTTTGCTCTGGTGTTTGATTAAGCTATCAACGGCTTATCTTATAGCCAATGGTAAAAAGTAGGTACTATGTGATTTGCCAAGGTTTATGTATATGATTAATCTTATGAATCTCATATCAAGTTTTTATAAATGATATGCAATTGTGATTAAGTAGACACCTAGAATCAAGGAGACACTTATATGCAGTTTGAATTAAAGAAACATTAAATAAGTGCCACATCCCAGCCAATTCCGGAAGAACTTTCTCGCCACGTTTTCGTAATGTAGTTCAGGAGAAAGGGCATTATTCGTTCCATGTGAACCTTCAGTAGTCAGTAGTGGTCAAGGATGATCAAGCGGCCTCAGTTGCTGTTTACCTCTTTGATAGAACATTTTGATTAATGTATTTAATTACTTCGAAGCCCCTTGCGTCAATAGGCGTAGGAGGAGATGATGATGATTTAATTACTACCAGAGGATTGGTAGTATTTTAGATTATCTATTGACCTCCCCCCCCAAAAAAAGAAAAAAAACACGAGAACTTTACAGCAGGATGTTCAAGGACCAATGGTTATATATATATATATATATATATATATATACACATATATATATATATATGTATATATAGGTATATATATATACCTATATATATATATATATATATATGTGTGTGTGTGTGTGTGTGTGTGTGTATAGAGCTGTTATCCTTCTGCTCCATGATGTATTAACACGACAAAGAATGGGTTAGTTATTCTCTGGGTACTCTAATAATGCTGATGAATTTACTTTTTACTTAACCCGTTCGAACGTGATTCTAATATTACAACATAATGCTACTTATTTGCAAGACAGCAATGTTGCGTTAAGGCAATATATCCGAAAACATCTTTGTGTCTGCTGATACTTTTTCTCAGTGTGTGTGTATGTCTGTGTTTGTTCGTGTGGGTGCTGTGTGTGTATGTGTTTATTTACAAATATCGATGCATATTTGATGAAGGCAGTTGCTTTTCCTTTGAAATTCATTAAATGCCTATAGATATGAGTAAAATCAATTGAATAAACAAACTAATGAAAAGGGCAATCTAAAAATGTCTACGTCATTGCCCTCTAGATGACGATCTATTGGTTTCCTGGAAATGAACTAAAGATTCCTGGACTCTGTGCAGAGTGTATCAATGCGTTTGTGGTTTAGGAAAGCTAATAAAGATTCCTGAGCTCTCCTTGCTGGCTGTTTCAATAATCCTTTGGTTTATGAAAAAAAAAAAGTTGACCATTGTGACTTCACTAGAAATCAGTGGTCTTACCGTAGATTATTTCAATTTCTAAGAATTATGAGCTGTTGAATTCAGAAAGTGCCTTTCCCACTCACAAAATGATAAGGTCTGAGCATTTTTTGTGAATTATTAAAGACTGTAGAATACAAAGCATTACTGGTAAGAATCTATATTTAATTCTGAAAGATTTAATAGAGGTTGATTAATTTTCATTTAGAGTGAGAACATAATTAAGGAAGAGTCATACTCTCTGAAAATATATTTTGATATGTTTATTAACTGACTCTTTGTTGTCACAGAAGGAAAGAAGAGTATTTTTTTTTTAGAAAAAAGTGAAGGAATTAAAGAAATCAAAAGAAAAAAAAAGAGTTGACCGGAATCTAAATCATCGACTAGGAAGTAAACTTGCAATGGAAGTTCCGGGTAAAAGGTGAGAAGAAAAGTGAAATAAAATGCAATAAGTTTGACAACTGCTGAATAATCAAAATTGAAAAGGTTTCTGAATCACGAGTCATTAAGTGCGCATTAACCTGAATTGTCTCTTTGATAGTGGGCAAGGATTAAATACCATTACTGAACTTTGGTGACACCGCAATTGCAAGTCGGGAATTTATTCACTTATCAGGGACTGAAAAAACAAATGTCTTTATATCCAGTTAAGAGGTCATATGATATTTCAGCAAGTGTTTCATAAAGTGAGGTGTTAGGGGCTGAACAAAATTGTCTGTATATCCAGTCAAGAGGTCAGATAATTTTTTAGCCATTGCTTCATAAAGTAAGCTGTCAGGGATAAAAAAAAAAATATCGGTATGTACTGTTAAGAGGTCAGATGGTTTTTCAGCCATTGTTTCATAAAGCAAGCTGTTAGGGATTAAAAAAAATATTGTCTGTATATACTGTCAAAAGTTCACATGGTTTTTCAGCCATTGTTTCATGAAGTAAGCTGTCAGGGATTAAAAAAAATGTTGTCTGTATATACTGTCAAGAGGTCACATGGTTTTTCCGCCATTGTTTCATGAAGTAAATTCAGGGATAAAAAGAAATATTGTCTGTATATACTGTCAAGAGGTCACATGTTTTTTTCAGACATTGTTTCATGAAGTAAATTCAGGGATAAAAAAAATATTGTCTGTATATACTGTCAAGAGTTCACATGGTTTTTCAGCCATCGTTTCATTGAGTAAGCTGTCAGGGATAAAAAGAAAAAATATTGTCTGTATATACTGTCAAGAGGTCAGATGGTTTTTCAGCCATTGTTTCATGAAGTAAATTCAGGGATGAAAAGAAATATTGTCTGTATATACTCTCAAGAGGTCACATGGTTTATCAGCCATTGTTTCATGAAGTAAATTCAGGGATAAAAAAAAAAATTATCTGTATATACTGTCAAGAGGTCAGATGGTTTTTCAGCCATTGTTTCATAAAGTAAGCTGTCGGGGATAAAAGAAAAAATATTGTCTGTATATACTGTCAAGAGGTCACATGTTTTTTTTCAGTCATTGTTTCATGAAGTAAGCTGTCAGGGATTAAAAAAAAATTATTGTCTGTATATACTGTCAAAGGTTCGAATGGGTTTTCAGCCATTGTTTCATGAGGTATAAATTGCCTGTATATGCAGTCAAGAAGTCAAATGGTATGTCAGCCATTGTTTCGTAAAGTAAGTAGACAGCTATATCTAGGCCGTTAAGATGTTGAAACACCGATCACGATATGAATGATAGTTTCAAGTCGGCTATAAAGAGGTAAGCAGAGCTGAATAATGAGGATATTGATGTATCACAATAATATAATAACAATATGTGAATAAATCCCCTGTTATCCTTTCCATACTTGTAAGTTATACGGTTATTGTAGCGTGTTACATTTATAGTTTTCACGTTCTAATGGTAAATGTAACCAAAATAGATACTACCTTGATTTTACCCGTACATTGCGTCTTTTTCTTACATTTGTTATAAAAAAAAATTAGAAAATACTAGAAGTAATTTTTTATGACAAATCGTTTGGTTTAATTTTTTTCATATAAAAAACAGAAAACAAATAACCAAGTA
>NC_090725.1:230452011-230457011 GCF_036898095.1 Palaemon carinicauda | reverse complement strand
GGCTTCTAATTGCATTTTTTTTTTCTGGGAAGGCAGGTTTTCTGTCACAGATGCCGCGAAGTTCGTTAACACCATCTTGTCATTGTCTTTTTATTTGTTTATTTTTAGCAACTGGGGTAGTGCTACGCTTTTTTATCAATATATACCGCGTAGTTATCAAAGAGATTTTTTCCTTTTGAAGTAAAAGAATTACTTGAGATTTCCAAAAACATATTGTCAATTTGCTCTCTGGATATCGTGATGTTGGTGGAATGATGATAATAGTAATGATAAATATAGAGCAATGATATTGATAATGGTTAAAAACAATTATGAGAACTTATCAAAAGGTCCCAGCACTTTCCTGATATTTTCTGTTTAGAAGCTTTTCAATTTTTATTTTATAAGTTAAAGACATTCAAGATTTTTATTGTCAAATATTTCTACTGTTTATATAAATATTTTATATCCTGCTTACACTGATCAGCATAGATTTAAACCACTTAATGCTCAGTACCTAGATCTCTAAAAGTCCTATCCAGGCATTTATTTCGTGATTAAATTTTTAATCGAGTTACAAGAGAATTTTAAATATGAAATGTAGTAGGTCATTAGACATTGCTTGATATATTTGGTTGAAAACAAAGATATAGTATCTTAGGTTAAAACCGCCCCTTATGCCTTACCAGAAAATTGAAGGCGACACATTAGGTATAAAGTTATTGCCTAAGAAGGAAAAGTATTCAAATGGGAACTAATGATGAACATCGTTTTGATATTAATTTTGCACAAAAAAAAAAAAAATTCAATATATCATACTAGTCTCAAGTTCAACGGCTACTACTCTCCTGAAGGTAACTGTTAAATAGATATTTTGCAATCCTGTCCAGATAGAATAATGATGACTTAAAACCGACTCTGTAGAAAAACTCACCTTTATCTAGGTCAAGTGAACATAGTTAATCTTTGGTTCTAGCATATCCTACTCTTCCATTAGCAAAAGATATCAACCCAAGGATAGGAAGGGCTGTTTCTGAGGACCGTTGATTCTAAACCTGTTTATTTGAGGTACTTCTCGCCCCAGCGACTGAAAGGATATGTCAAAGGTCTCCAACCGTTCGTGATGTCAACCCCCCCCCCCCCTCCACCGTCAATCACGCTTGTTTACACCATAACTTATTCGTTGATAACTGGATTTCAGTTATATTAACCATGGAGGTTGTACCAAGCATAATCTTTGAAGAGTTATACCTGCTTCAGCTTTGGTTATTTCTGTAAAGGGGTCTTTATTTTGTTCTTGCAAAACTTGAATTTTGCATGGATTCTCTTGCGTATATATTTACAAAGTGTTTATAGCGGCATTTAACACACAACTTGCACTTAAGAGACTAGTATGGGGTAACGATGATTACTTTATTGTGCTGGGAATTCATTGAGCTTCTGTTGTGTAATAGATTTTAAAGACGTTAGATAACCTTCGAAATAGTAATAATAACATCCCAACGATAAGGTCAACTCCAGATCACCATTTCCTTGATAATTGTTTTTTCTTCAAATGTAGTTACTTAGGTAACTGTTTCTTTACATCCAACGCCAGGATATGAATTCCCTTCCATTTCCTGTTTCCTTGAATCCTGTTACCTGACTAGAGATTGGGCTTCTTTCCTCTCCTATTGTTCCTCGGACTTCATGTAACTAAGTGCAAGTATTTCCCATTCCAGCAATATATTTTGTATGATGATCTTGGGATATGTTGCCAAAGATGATGTAAGAACATATACTGTAGTTGTGTCATAGATTTTTCTTTATATTGTGTTTACATAGACATAACTTTTTGTTTCTGAAATTGTGTGATACAGTATAGATGTTGATTGATTTTTCTCTATTCTATCAAATTTTTTTCAGAATTTGTTTTTGATTAATGGAAATTAATAAATTTAAAAAATTGTCTTTGATATTCTGACTATTAACTATCTCCTTGGATATATTTTTTTCAGACTTGAAGCAATCTGGTTCCTTTGTTTCCGAATTTGTGAAGGTATATATATTGCAAACCAAGTAACTTAAATTTTTTTTTAAATAATTACCAGCGGAATTTCTCCAATTTAGATGGCGTTATTACACACCTTCCCTAAAATTTCGAATGCCTTTATTTCATACGGAATATAAGTAACATAAAAGAGGTAATTCAACCGTTTCTTCATTGCTCTGAAATTCAACCGTGACATACTTTCCCCACATTTGCAGCAAGACAATGGTAACCCTGCTATATGGATGAGTTCATCCTACAAATTTTAGAATCTCGGGAATTTTTACCGCTGTTACTAGTCTGCAAGATCACATCAAGGCTCTCAGCCCTTTCCCTCTTTTATGAGAAAAATCAAGAAATGACTCTGACTCGCAATATAAATATATCCATTTCCAAATATGTAGTTGAAGAGCGGTAGCGCAAATGTAAGAAGGAATTTATGATCCACACATTGGAATCTCAGAATTTGTGAATTCTAAGCATGCAAGATTACCGCCATTTGCGCTGTAAATCTTCGTTCCGCTAAAAAAGAAAAGAAACCATCAGAAGTAAACCGCCCAGCCTTCAACGATTTCATTTCAACCGTGATCTCCCTCCCTGCTAATATGCAGCAGGAGAAAGGACCTAGCGTTGCACGTCGAAATATGCCCAGAAGAAATTTGGTGCGATTGGTTCTTGTCACCTCTCACCGATCGCTAGATGTCGTCGGACATTGCCCCTTGGATCTCTTAAACACGTACTGCTGTCCGTTAGACCACAAAAATGAACCCAGTGGACAGGTACCCTCACTCAGTGTGTGACTCCGATCCATTTTAAATGGAGGTTTAAGATTGAGATTTGTTTGTCTATTCTTTGAATGATTGATTTTTTATGAAGCGTCGGTCGATTTTTTTTTCATAATTCTGAAGTAGTTATCTTGATATTCGTGTGGTAATTTTATTTACTTATTTATTTACTCCTCATAAGACTTTTTTTTTGTGGCACATTCTCTAAACACATCAGATGATATCTGATTTTTTTTTAATTCTCTCTCTCTCTCTCTCTCTCTCTCTCTCTCTCTCTCTCTCTCTCTCTCTCTCTCTCTCTCTCTCTCTCTCTCTCTAGTCCTAGAAAGGGGTGATGCTGAAATCTTTTGAGAAAGATAAATGAAGCATTTTTGTTTCTTAATGACTGTCACCAGCTTTCAAAATATTGCATTCTGAAACCTTCGCTGTCCCACTTACGAGCATCACGTTATGTATGGTTTCACTCTAAAGAGAGACAATAAAGGGTTGTATCAGCCTCCTTACCTGCACGAGTACTTCATATTTAAAAGAAAAAGCCAAAGAAGAAAAGAACAATTACATGGCAAATTCACATAAAAGAAAGTTTGGACATAAAATAGAGAACAAAAAGCCATTACCACGGGTACATTGAAACACTTTAATGACTGAAGGATTGGTGATTTAGAACGATTGGCAACGCACGGGTTCCTTGAGAGGGGATGCGTCAAAGGTGGCACGGAAGCTGACCAAGTTTACGGGAAGAATGAAAAAAAAGAAGGAAAATATAATAATAATGAGATACCTACTTTGTCTCGTTACGTTGTTCTCGTAAAGAAACCTAATTTGGTGTTTGAGATCGATTTCATTCAATACTCAATGATCATGCAGGTTTGTATGGGTTGTCATGGTAATATTTGACTTACGAAAAAAACAATTATGAAGTAATTTAAATAACTTGAGAGAGAGAGAGAGAGAGAGAGAGAGAGAGAGAGAGAGAGAGAGAGAGAGAGAGAGAGTGTATTCAACTTTAATAGATAGAATGTTTGGGTTTATAACTGATAACATACAGTAACTACCACTTGCCTACAATGAATATTTTACAATAGTCTAGAAAAGGTTTCAAAATCTTTTTATTTTAAATTTTTCATGCAATAAACGTGTATTCACTATTCATCCCGTTTATTAATCTGTCATTAAGGTCTCAGTGCAAATGTTTTTAAACTTTTGAGGTGTAAAAAGCTTTTCCTGCAATAACCGTAGGGTTCTTAGAATTATTGATGAATAAACCCTAATCCCATTGACCCCTATTTCACCGAACCAGTAGTTGTTGCTTTCTAGAGTATAATAACACTATAATAGCTATTTCAATAACCGCTTCTAACTTTTTCTGGCAGTGCATGTAAAGTCTCTAAGTAATTGCAAATACAGCTCATCTTGATTGAGGTTAAAAATATTCTGTTATTGTTATCATCATTATTATTATTATTATTATTATTATTATTATTATTATTATTATTATTATTATTATTATTATTATTATTATTGTTGTTGTTGTTGTTGTTATTACTATTAGCTAAGCTACAACCTTATTTGAGAAATAAGATAGTATAAGACCAAGGGCTCCAACAGGTAAAAATAATCCAGCGAGGAAAGGAATTAATAAAGAAACTACAGGAGAAGTAATGAACAATTAGAATAACGAGAGTTTATCGACTTGTGGTAACTTCAGGGGTAGATTTACTGCATGGTTTCAGTAACTGCACATACAAAGCTCCTGGAAATGTATTTACAGATATGATTTGTCATAGGAGCATGGAGTTTGTGACTCATTAGTACAGTGAAAGAAATTATAGCCTTTTGCCTAGTATGGCGCACAATGACAAACCAGTTTGATGGATCTGTGTATGTTTATCCGGTATTTTGCTTAAAAATATATAAAAAAGCAACTTTAGGATTGACATGAAGTCTTGCCAATTTTAAATTATAGATCTTAAAAAACAGATCTGGTTTTAGATGGTATTTGATCAGGGTACAAATCCATTTTCCCCCAATGATTGGTAGCATTTTGAGGTTGGCAGGTTTTTCTTTTTAGAAACAAGTCATGATAGAAATACTGAACCGCATATGCGTCCAAAAATCACTTCAAATTAAAATGTCAGATTTAGTGTTTAGTCGAATGATGATAAATCATTTTTATGTTGACTTCGTTAATTGAATCAAAGGTTTAT
>NC_090725.1:230412011-230447011 GCF_036898095.1 Palaemon carinicauda | reverse complement strand
CAAACTCTCCAATCACCAGCCAGGCACCTTATCATTACGAGCTTCGCTCAGGGTCTTTAAAGGCATCTTACGGAAAGCTTCGATATACGACTAAACTTCAGTTTAGGAGGTAAAGAGGCGACCGAACTCCTATTCCATGAACACGTTTCTCCGCAAATTAGGGATATATTGGTGGAGACTTTCTTTCCGCCTTAAATGGAAACTTTGTAATTATTTGATACAAGAACTAATTTCTATAACGGTTTCCTGATCAGTGACGAGGTGTAAAATTTCATTTAGGAGAATCAACGCAAAACTGTATTAGAGAAAACATGTTTTCGTTATTTTTATCCAGAAACGAGGTGTTATTGTTGTTTTGAAGTCTATTTTTCTCATCTGTTCGTAGTTTGTACGTTTAAAAATGGAATTGCTCTGGAGATTCCAAGGAAGGATACTTTTAAAATTGCTTCTGTTTTTTTCTTTTTCAAATTAGTTATATTTCGAGATTCAAATTTATTAATTTTAACCTTTGACCTCGAAAATAAGTAGTTGACTTGCATTGTGCAACATGTTCATTTAAACAGAGTTGCTACTGAATAAGTCTTTAAAATATTATGTGTGTACATATATATATATATATATATATATATATATATATATATATATATATATATATATATATATATATAGGTGTGTGTGTGTATGTGTGTATGTATGTATGTATGTATGTATGTTTAGTGTGAAAATGGAATGTTAGAGAAATATATTAATATTTTCACATAATTAAACTCCTTTAATTACCTGTCCTGTTAGAGCATAACACTGATAAAAAAAGATTGTGTTGTATGGATCTACATATATAGTACTCATGTCAAACAGATCAGTGTTTAATCTCGTCTTGAATAATGTTTTCATAAATCAAACTTCAATGCTCTGAAAATTATATCAAGAGAATAATGCGTAATAAAGTAAAATTAGGAGATCCCTTTCCTCTCACGTAAAGCCTCAGGTATTCTAAATAAATTTATCCTTGTAAAGGGGTAATGTCAGGTGTGCATCTCACGGGGCAAACTGTAAGCATTAGTAATGGGTTTTGCAGCTTGCTTATGGCCTGGGAGCGCAGCCGCTTTCAAACCTTCTACGTTACCTCATTATCTTTTATCGCCTTGTACTTCACCTCCTTCAACCTTGCCTCTTTCTACTTTACCTCCTGCTTTACTTACTTCTACTTTAACTCCTTCTGCTCTACCTTCTTCTATTTTACCTCTTACTTTACCTCATTATATTACAACTCGGTCTAGTTTACCTCCTTCGATTTAACCTCCATCGACTTTATCTCCTGTTATCTACTATTTTACCTCCTATTTTACTTCGTGCTTTACCTCCTATTTTCCCTTCTATTTTACCTCCGTCGACTTTATATCATAATTTACCTCTTCCTTTACCTCTCTCTACCTTTTCTACTTTACCTCCCTCTATTTTACCTTACTTTATCTCGTATTTTGTCTCCTATTTTAACGCCTTCTACTTTACCCCCTGTTCGTGTACCGCATTCTACTTTACCTCGCATTTTACCTCCTATTTTTTTTAACTACTTTTACTTTACCTCCATTCCCGATTCTTTGTTTCCATTTCCTGTTCAACCTCTACCAAATTTTTACTTTATAGTGTAACTGCATAGTTTACCCTCAGTCGGACCTCGGTGCTAAATGACATCCCTTATCCTAGCATTGGACCGAGTACCTTAATTTTTATCTTTTGATCTGTTATTTTGTTTTAAGCATCTCTGCTGTATGGACCTAATTAGATTATAGAAGTATTGATAAGGTTTGAATTTAAACGCAAAAGCAAAATGTTTAAAGGGACTTTTGCTTTATATCTCAGGTATCTTATGTGCAATTTCTTCTCCTGTCATTTTCTGGAAATATCCTTTAAATTTTCCATCCACAAAGTGGTCTTACCGCTTCCTCAGGGATTCTGTCCCCCTTTATTTTCTCTTACCTCTGTCCTTCTTCAGACCTGATATGAGAAAGAAAATTCAGTTGCTCATTTCCACAAGGAAAATGTTATAAATGAAACTAGGTAGTAGCCATAATTGCGCTCATGAGAAAGGTATCTAATATCTAATAATCAGTTGCTGCTAGTACCCTGCAGTCCTTGTGAACATTCTTTTCATGTCACCTTTTCGTCTCCAAGTATATTTTGTGAAGCTATCGTTTTTTGTCCTTTTATTGAAACGCATATATATATATATATATATATATATATATATATATATATATATATATATATATATATATATGTATATATAAATGTATGTATATGTGTATATATACTGTTTGCATGTATGCATATATGTTTGTATGTGCGTGTTTTTGTAAGGGATGATATGAATATATATTTAGGTATAAAAAAAATCTATTGAAGTCTTCTCATACTGCGTCTTAAACTATTCTACACCTGCTTCGGGGCTAGATTGGTCATGCAACGTGCAGTTATAATTGGATCATCGGGGTCGTTAAAATAAATTGATTATCAGCTTTGTATAATGATTAGCTAGAATGTATTTTCCTTACGGAGTAATTCAGTTTACATTGTTCCTTTCACCTAGGTCGCAAGTATCTGGTATGTCTATAAGTTCGCGTATAATAACATGTTACAGTTACTTCTGAAACAAATATGAACATTTAAACCAAAATAAAGACTACGCTGTACTGATTAGGATCATTTCCAGAACTGATCAATTGAGGCTCTATGGAATTTTCTGGTTAGCGTGACGAAAACTCAATGGATTACTTTTTCGTAACGCAAGGTGGCGTGTGGAAAACATTCAAAACACCGAAAAGAAAAGAGGAATAAATTAATCATTTATTTATTTATGAACATATGCGTGTTTGTTCCTGTGAAACTTTCATTCAGGTTAACGGATGATATAAAGCAACAACCTGTTTTGTTTCTTTTTGCTTTCCACTTGCAGTTTTGAAATCTTCACACCTTGAGTGTGCGTGGCTTGTGTCACGTGAACTGATGCAATAGTTTATTTGAAGCTTGATGTTGATTCCCTTTCCTTAATTATTAGCGTAACCTTTATATCTAAACAAAGGAATCTTCTTCTTGTCAATTAGTTCATGCATGAGTTAAACAGTTTAATTTCGTATATCCCTACCAATCTCTCTCTCTCTCTCTCTCTCTCTCTCTCTCTCTCTCTCTCTCTCTCTCTCTCTCTCTCTCTCTCTCTTATTGAAATTGATTTACTTGCTGGAATGAAAATAAGCTATTTAGATTAACTTTTTCTTTTTAGAATATTACTATATTTGATCCTCAATTAGACGCAGAATTCTCGTCAGTAAACTAAGAAACATTGGGGTACCATGATTTATATTTGACCAGAGAAACAACGCAAAGTTAAGATATATATATATATATATATATATATATATATATATATATATATATATATATATATATATATATATGTATGTATGTATGTATATATATATTTATATATATATATATATATATATATATATATATATGTATATATATAAGTATTTATATACAGGGTATATGTATATATACATATATATATATATATATATATATATAGATTTATATATATATATATATATATATATATATATATATATATATATATATATATATATATATATATATATATAGGTATATATATATGTATGTATGTATATATATACAGTATTTATCTCCTTTCTGAGTAGGGATACCTTAACGTGGTGAAAGAGTTTGTGTATGGCCATGACCAGCCAAATTGTACTAATTAGGGGCACCCATACTAGGGTAGTTTGTTGTGAATGATCAAACGGAAATCTTCCACCATCGCCAATACGCACTGGCTAGCGTAGGTGATGAACTTTTTCTTGTCTGAGGACTTTGTCCTCATATATATATATATATATATATATATATATATATATATATATATATATACATATGTATACATACATATATACCTGTATATATATATATACATATATATATATATACATATATATATATATATATTATATTTATATATATATATATATATATATGTATATGCATAAAAGAAAAACACAGAGTGTTAAAGTTTTTCATGACTACAATTTTTCATGAACACTTCTTGTTATATTTTATGTGAGATCCTGGTCAGGTACTCCATAAGATATACGCTTCCCTTCAGGCCGATTTTCCTTTCTCTATGGCCCCTAATATGGGATAATGATGATTAAGCCATATGTTTTTTTTTTAAGATTCTTGCCCTTCAAGCCATGCGAGTAGGGGACTATTTATCGCTGGTTATTGCCTCATAATCGTTATCTGATTTTAGATTGCTTCAGTGACTAGTTTTTATTCTTAGTGTCTCCATTGTGTATTCCAAAACTTGTTCTTATGCCCAACTATGCATGAAAGTGTGAGATTTCAGCAATTTTTGCTAAGCCTGGACCACCTTGCAATTCGCACAATGTGGTTAAGTTGATTGACTCCAACTGTCACCAGACTATTAATTGTCCACGTATAAAATATATATATATATATATATATATATATATATATATATATATATATATATATATATACATATATATATATATATTGTACATAAATATTTATGTATAGATAGTTAGTTAGATAGATAGATAGATTTATATCTCATAATGGGATTGAACCCCAGTCTCTGGAAATGAGATGCATGGTTTTTGTAATTTTCACATAGATACACAATTTCATTTAAATCTTCATTTAAATCTTTCATCGATGAAGTGGTCCTACCGCTTCCTCAGGGATTCTAGCTCCCTTTATTATCTATCTCTACTTCTGTCCTTCTTTCAGACGTGATGCGAGAAAGAAATTCAGTTGGTCACTTGCGGAGCACAAGGAAAATTTTTAAAATGAAACAGGGCAGAGGCCATAATTGAGCTCATGAGAAACGTATCTAATGCCTTTCATAACCTGCAGTCCTTGCGACCGTTCTTTTCAAGTCTTACTTTTCCTCTAGTGGTATATTTTGTCTTTTTACTCAAATGCATGTATATATATATATATATATATATATATATATATATATATATATATATATATATATATATATATATTATATATATATATATATATATTATATATATATATATATATATATATATATATATATATTTATATATTCAAATAAGCCATCTATTTTACTCCCTTAATACCTGGATTCTCTCTATACCTCGGGATCAGAGACCCAATGACTTAAAGATAATAGCTTCTGGTTGGCTGGGGAATCGAACTCTGGTCCTAGGGACTGGGATGACATTACATACCATTCAGCCACAAAGATCTCTCTCTCTGTATGGCTAAATGGTATGTCACTTTCGTCCCAGTGTCTAGGACCAGGGTTCGATTTCCTGGGCTACCAGAAGCTATTACCTTCGAGTTGATTCCCCCTTGGGTCTCTGATCCCGAGGTATAGAGAGAATCCTGATATTAAAAGAGTCATATATGTGGATTATTTGAATATGAAAAACACGTCTAAATATACGAAATTTAGCATATATATATATATATATGTATATATATATATGTATATATATATATATATATATATATATATATATATATATATATATATATATATATATATATATATAGGGCTGCCAAGTTGCAACCCTACTTGTGTTCGAGCTACCGGTGTCCAGACATGGATGGCTATATCTGGATTGATAGAGTACTCTGTTAATTATGGGCTAAATATTAGATATTTGGTCACTGGCTGGGATTAAGTCCCTAGAAGCTGCAGAGTGAAGAAGAGGTGTGCTGGTGGCTTAGTACGCCACTCGCCTGGGGGAAGTGGTGTTTGTTCATTCCTGTCAATCGTGTAGATTATTTAACTTCCTGTCTTATATCCACAAAAAAGATTTAAAAATGCCTAAAGTATATGCTGTATTTAGTTCTTATAATGCGTCTTTGGCCCATATTTTTAGGTGCCTTACCTCTAGCATTAGAGGCTCTTTGGCCTTTATTCTGAAGCGCCTTACCCCTAGCTGTAAGGGCTCTTTGACCTCTATTTTGAAGGGCCTTGCCTCTCATTAGGGTCTCTTTGTCCTCTATTAATAGGCACCTTACTTTTAGCATTTGAGGCTCTTTGACCTTTATATTGAGGTCCCTTACATCTACCAATATAGTCTCTTTGACCTCTTATTTTGAGGTAATATAATTGTAGTATTAGAGGCTTTTTAACCTCTATTTTGAGGTGCCATAATTACTAGCATTAGAGGTTCTTTGCCCACTTTTTGAAGAGCCTCATCTCTATTATTATTATCATTATTATTATTGTTATTATTATTATTATTATTATTATTATTATTATTATTATTATTATTATTATTATTACTTGCTAAGCTACAACCCTAGTTGAGAAAGCAGGATGCTATAAGCCCAGAGGCTCCAACAAAGAAAATAGCCCAGTGAGGAAAGGAAAAGAGAAAATTAGAGTATTTTAAGAAGAGTAACGGCATTAGAATAAATATCTACTATATAAACTATAAAAACTTTAACAAAACAAGAGGAAGAGAAATAAGACAGAATAGTGTGCTCGAGTATACCCTCAAGAAAGAGAACTCCAACCCAAGACATTGGAAGACCATGGGATAGAGGCTATGGCACTACCCAAGACTAGAGAACAATGGTTTGATTTTGGAGTGTCCTCGTAGAAGAGCTTCTTACCATAGCTAAAGAATCTCTTCTTCCCTTACCATGAAGAAAGTGGCTACTGAACAATTAGTGCAGTAACCCCTTGAGTGAAGAAGAATTTTTTGGTTATCTGTGTTGTCAGGTGTATGAGGACAGAGGAGAATATGTAAAGAATAGCCCAGACTATTCAGAGTGTGTGTGTGTGTGTATGTGTGTGTGTATGTGTGCGCGCGCGCGCGTGTGTGTATAGGCAAAGGGACAATGAACTGTAACCAAAGAGAAGGATCTAATGTAGTACCATCAGGCCAGTCAAAAAACCTCAAAACTCTCTAGAGGTAGTATCTCAACGGGTAGCTGATGCCCTGGCCAACCTACTACTTATTATAGGCGCATTGGGTTTTATTTTAAGGTGTCTCACCTCTATCATTACAAGCTCTTTAACTTCTATTTTAAGTGCTATCCTTCTGATATAAGAGGTGTCTTACTTTTAGCATTAGAGACTCTCTGGCCTCTATTTAAAGCGCCCTATCTCTAGCATTAGAAGCTCTTCGACCTTTGATTTTAGATTTCTTACTTCTAACATTAGAGGGTCTTTGACCTCTATTTTGAAATACTTTACCTCTGGCATTAAATTTTATTGGCCTCTATTTTGGGGTGCCATACTTTTAGCATTAGGGGCTCTTTGACCTCTATTTTGAAGTGCTTTACCTCTGGCATTAGATTTTATTTGACCTCCATTTTGAGGGGCCATACTTTTAGCATTACGGGATCTTTGACCTCTATTTTGAAGTACTTTACCTATGGCATTAGATTTTCTTTGACCTCCATTTTGAGGGGCCATACTTTTAGCATTACGGGATCTTTGACCTCTATTTTGAAGTGCTTTACATCTGGCATTAGATTTTCTTTGACCTCCATCACGAAGTCCCATACGTTTAGCATTAGGAGCTTTTTTACCTGTATTTTGAAGTGCTTTACCTCTACCATTAGATTTCCTTTGTCCTCCATTATGAAGTCCCACACGTTTACAGTAGCATTAGGGGCTCTTTGACCTCTATTTTGAAGTACTTTACCTCTAGCATTAGATTTTCTCTGACCTCCATTATGAAGTCCCATACGTTTAGCATTATGAGCTCTTTGACCTCTAATTTGAAGTACTTTACCTCTAGCATTACATTTTCTTTGACCCCCATTATGAAGTCCCTTACGTTTAGCATTAGGAGCTCTTTGACCTCCAATTTGAAGTGCTTTACCTCTAGCATTAGATTTTCTTTGACCTCCATTATGAAGTCCCTTACGTTTAGCATTAGGAGCTCTTTGACCTCTAATTTGAAGTGCTTTACCTCTAGCATTAGATGTTCATTGACCTCCATTATGAAGTCCCATACTTTTAGCATTAGGGGCTCTTTGACCTCTATTTGTAAGTGCTTTACCTCTAGCATTAGATTTTCTTTGACCTCCATTATGAAATCCCATACGTTTAGCATTAGGGGCTCTTTGACCTCTATTTTAGAAGTGCTCTACCTCTAGCATTAGATTTTCTTTGACCTACATTATGAAGTCCCATACGTAGCTTTAGTGGCTGTTTGACATAAAATTTGAAGTACTTTACCTCTAGCATTAGATTTTCTTGGCCCTCCATTATTAAGTCCCATACGTTTAGTATTAGGGGATCTTTGACCTCTATTTTGAGGTGCTTTACCTTTGGCATTAGATGTTCATTGACCTCCATTATGAAGTCCCATACTTTTAGCATTAGGGGCTCTTTGACCTCTATTTATGAGTGCTTTACCTCTAGCATTAGATTTTCTTTGACCTCCATTATGAAATCCCATACGTTTAGCATTAGGGGCTCTTTGACCTCTATTTTAGAAGTGATCTACCTCTAGCATTAGATTTTCTTTGACCTACATTATGAAGTCCCATACGTTTAGCACTAGGGGCTCTTTGATCTTTATTTTGAAGTGCTTTACCTTTAGCGTTAGATATTCTTTGACTTCCATTTTGAGGTTCCATACTTTTTGCACTAGCAGTCTTTGACCTCTATTTTGTAGTGTTTTACCTCTAGGATTAGATTTTCTTTGATATCCATTATGAAGTCCCTTACGTTTAGCATTAAAGGCTCTTTGACCTCTATTTTGACGTGCTTTACCTATAGCATTAGATTTTCTTTGACATCCATTATGAAGTCCTATACGTTTAGCATTAAGGGCTCTTTGACCTCTATTTTGAAGTGCTTTACCTCTAGCATTAGATTTTCTTTGACCTCCATTATGAAGTCCCTTACGTTTAGCATTAGGGGCTCTTTGACCTCTATTTTAGAAGTGCTTTATCTCTTGCATTAGATTTTCTTTGACCTACATTATGATGTCCCATACGTTTAGCATTAGGGGCTCTTTGATCTTTATTTTGAAGTGCTTTACCTTTAGCATTAGATATTCTTTGCATTCCATTTTGAGGTTCCATACTTTTTGCACTAGCGGTCTCTGACCTCTATTTTGTAGTGCTTTACCTCTAGGATTAGATTTTCTTTAATATCCATTATGAAGTCCCTTACGTTTAGCATTAAGGGCTCTTTGACCTCTATTTTAGACGTGCTTTACCTCTAGCATTAGATTTTCTTTGACCTCCATTATGAAGTCCCTTACGTTTAGCATTAGGGGCTCTTTGACCTCTATTTGTAACTGCTTTACCTCTAGCATTAGATGTTCATTGACCTCCATTATTAAATCCCATACGTTTAGCTTTAAGGGCTCTTTGACTTCTATTTTGTAGTGCTTTACCTCTAGCATAAGATTTTCTTTGACTTCCATTATGAAGTCCCTTACGTTTAACATTAAGGGGTCTTTGACCTATATTTGTAATTTTCTTTGACCTCCATTATGAAGTCCCATACGTTTAGCATTAGGGGCTCTTTGGCCTCTATTTTGAAGTGCTGTACCTCTAGCATTAGATTTTCTTTGACCTACATTATAAAGTCCCATACTTTTAGCATTAGTGGCTGTTTGACCTCTATTTGTAAGTACTTTACCTCTAGCATTAGATTTTATTGGCCCTCAATTATTAAGTCCCATACGTATCCTCTAGCATTAGATTTTCTTTGACCTCCATTATGAAGTCCCATACTTTTAGCATTATGGGCTCTTTGACCCCTATTTGTAAGTGCTTCACCTCTAGCAGTAGATGTTCTTTGGCCTCCATTATGAAGTCCCATACGTTAAGCATTGGTGGCTGTTTGACCTCTATTTTGAAGTGC
Organism: Palaemon carinicauda; assembly: GCF_036898095.1. Taxonomy (NCBI): domain Eukaryota; kingdom Metazoa; phylum Arthropoda; class Malacostraca; order Decapoda; family Palaemonidae; genus Palaemon; species Palaemon carinicauda. Next base: position 230,437,086 of record NC_090725.1, on the reverse strand, counting down.
TTTACCTCTAGGATTAGATTTTCTTTGATATCCATTATGAAGTCCCATACGTTTAGCATTAGGGGCTCTTTGACCTCTATTTTGAAGTGCTGTACCTCTAGCATTAGATTATCTTTGACGTCCATTATGAAGTCCCATATGTAGCATTAGTGGCTGTTTGACATAAAATTTGAAGTACTTTACATCTAGCATTAGATTTTCTTGGCCCTCCATTATTAAGTCCCATACGTTTAGTATTAGGGGATCTTTGACCTCTATTTTGAGGTACTTTACCTTTAGCATTAGATTTTCTTTGACCTCCATTATAAAGTCCCATACTTTTAGCATTAGGGGCTTTTTGACCTCTATTTTGAAGCGCTTTACCTCTAGCATTAGATGTTCTTTGACCTCCATTATGAAGTCCCATACGTTTAGTATTAGTGGCTGTTTGACCTCTATTTTGAAGTGCTTTACCTCTAGGATTAGATTTTCTTTAACATTCATTATGAAGTCCCATACGTTTAGCGTTTGGGGCTCTTTGACTTCCTGTAATAGTAACACAACTCTCAAAGTCAGCTCCCGGTTCTGCCAAAACGCGAGCTCTGTGAGTGAAGTAATAAACTCCTCCCAGTAGTTATCCGAAAATGGCCAATAATATAACAGTGTTCACTGCCTAAACTTGATTACATGCATATAGATCTTGAGAGATGTTGGAAGCTTTATTTGAAAAAAAAAAAAAAGATATGCTAACTCTACAGCTATGTCTTCCGAAGCCTTTTGGAAATCCGGGTAAAGTTTCTTCAAGTGCCTCTCAGGGAGCCCCGGGAAGATTCTGATTTGAAGGCATTCAGAATTCTATGCCAAGTCTAAGGCTATTTCTTCTGAAGCCATTTGGAGATCCGGGAAAAATTCCTTCCGATGCATTCCGAAATTTTGTTTTGTCGTCATTCAGAACTCAATGCTAGGTCTACGGCTTTTTCTTTTGAAGTTATTTGGAGATCCGGGAAAGATTTCTTCGGAAGCCATTCAGAAATTCTGTTCTGGAGCCATTCAGAACTGTATGCTAAGTTGAGATCCGGGAAAAAATTCCTTCCGAAGCCATTCCGAAATTCTGTTCTGGAGTCATTCAGAACTCAATGCTAAGTTCAGGGCTTTTTATTTTGAAGCCATTTGGAGATCCGGGAAAGATTTCTTACGAAGCCATTCCTAAATACTGTTCTGGAGTCATTCAGAACTGTATGCTAAGTCTACGGCTATTTCTTCTGAAGCCATTTGGAGATCCGGGAAAAATTCCTTCTGAAGCCATTCCGAAATTCTGTTCTGGAGTCATTCAGAACTCTATGCTAAGTCTACGGCTTTTTCTTTTGAAGTCATTTGGAGATTCGGGAAAGATTTCTTCCGAAGATATTCAGAAATTCTGTTTTGGAATAATTAATTCAGAACGTTATTCTTATTCTTATTATAAAAAAAATACTTGATAATGAATAATGAATAAATGTTGAATATGATATACGTCTACGTGTGCATATATATATATATATATATATATATATATATATATATATATATATATATATATATATATATATATATATATATATATATATAGACCCGCTCTCCATATACTGCCAAATAATGCAAAGCTTTTGTTTTCCTCTATTGCTTTTTCATAATTAAAACAATTTGCCCGATAGGAAACCAATTGAAATTATAAAAGAACTATGTAATTATAAAGAAAAAAAAACCCAGCCTGGTTTCCTCACTAAACGACCTGGAACTGACATCGTCAACAAAGTCAACCAAACAAAAGTTCGTGATGCCAGCGTACATCTGATATATTTTCAAAATATATATGAAGGTAAAAATTGAGTAATCACTCAAAAGTGTTGATAAAATATACAAATCACAAATAGTGGGACTTTTGAGTAATTACTCCATTTTCAATCCAGTATATATTTTAGATATATATTAAATGTACGCTGGCATCACGAACTTCTGTTTGGTTGACTATGTTGACGATGTCAGTTCCAGGTCGTTTAGTAAGGAAACCAGGCAAGGTTTTTTTCTATAATTACATAGTTTTTTTTTATAATTTTAACTTGTTTCCTATGGGGCGAATTGTTTTAATTATGAAAAAATAATAGAGGAAAACAAAAGCTTTGCATAATTTGGCAGTATATGGAAAGCATGGTCTTCAAACAAATATCACTCTCTCTCTCTCTCTCTCTCTCTCTCTCTCTCTCTCTCTCTCTCTCTCTCTCTCTCTCTCTATATATATATATATATATATATATATATATATATATATATATATATATACATATACATAGACGTATATTATATTTAACATTTATTCATTATCAAGTATTTTTTTTTCTTTTCTTTTTTTTTATTATAAGAATAACGTATCCTTACCTACCTTCCTGATTCGACCTAAGGGGACCCACCGACCACCACCACAACATAGCAACATGGAAAATAATCCCTTCCAATGTCATAGAATTTGAACAAATAGCTGTTATAATCCTAAACATCGACACATATTATGATTTTAAGTCCAAAAATTAACATACAGTATTATGAACAAAACCAAAAAGAAAGCTCATTTAATATGCTACAAATATTTCTTTTTAAAAATACTGTTGGTAGTGTTAAATGTGTTGGTATCTTTCTATGATTCGATCAGCAGGATATGGGTGACTCATGATTGTCCTACTGTTCCATTTATAAACTTTGATTTTTTTACCCTCTATAAATTATAGTTTTGTCTTTGGAAGATAAAAGTAAAATATCAATCATGTTTCGACTAGGTACAAAAAAGTGTTTGTGTCCCTGACAGTGCATGGGATAAAAGGCCACAACAACAAAAATTTATTATTTTTATTTATAGACAGTATTCAAAATAGTCATTGGGTTTCTCTTCCTGCACAGTAATGCTTCCCTTAAATCATATATTACTGTAAAGATCATTTAATGCATCTATTTGTATGTTAAACATAGGAAGGAGAGAGAGAGAGAGAGAGAGAGAGAGAGAGAGAGAGAGAGAGAGAGAGGGGGGGGGGGGTCTGTCTTTAAATACAGAAATGCCTGTTTGCTAGTTTACGTGGTGGTGTGGTTGTAACGTCAGAATCAACCTGCCGTCTCGAAAGGGAGCAGAAGATTTGATGAGTGGATAGAAACTATTGGCCGCAACAGTACATATATATACATATATTTGTCTGTATTGTTATTCCTACGGTAATCACAAGTAATTTAACTAGTATTATATTTGTAGAGGACTTTTTATATATCTATCAGTTGAATACTATTTATTTTTGCTACGAATATTAAATTATTTTTTACTATACAAGAATTTTAAGCAAAACTCGTAAGATCTACATAAATTGTGATGCAATCATTTTGTCATGTTTTAATATAGTTTTGATGATGAGGATGGATATTCATAATCTATATTTTTAAACAATGAAAGACCGCATCTATTCCTGAAGGGTGTTATTAAACTTGAAAAGTTTCTCAATATTTAATATTTCTTATGTACTATATAATCAACATATGGATACAAAGTATTTTAGGCTTTGGTGAGGTCGTATCTGATAAAAAATCATCTTTTACATACGGTAATGATAAATACATTACTTTTATAGGAACCTCGGGGCATTTAGAATTAGGATAAAAAATATTAATTAGAAATTTTTTAGTAACTCTGTCAAAAAAATTAGTAGGGCAACAGTTGTGTTAAGAATATATATATATTTATTTTAAATAATCTCTTCATGGAAATTTTTCCAGTCTGAGTTAATCTTAAACGACCTGGAAGAACTACTAAAAAATTTAAACCACAACTAGTGTATGTCTTTTATTTCGAAAAATACCTGTGAGAAATCCCATATTTATGTAAAGAAATGATAACTTATCTTTTTCTATCTTCATTGTAAACATGATATTTGGCTGAATTCTATTTGCATATATCAAATACATTTAAACATGGCATTATTCTCTAAATAGTGAAAAAGTGTAGTCAGCATATATTCTATAAAAAGGGGGGACGAAATAAATCGGTACACTGCCCAAGGTATATTTCTTTCAAGTGGCACATGAATGTATTGGAGAATATAGGACCCAAGGCGATCCAATTCCCTTACTATCAACTTGTTTGAATAACTTGTTATCAAAAACAAAATGGTTATCAATTACTGAAAACTTAAGGATTTTTTTTTAAACTGTCCAAGTCAAAGTCATTGAATATGGTATTTTCTGCTGGAAACAAAAGCTTGTCAAGAATAATTTCCATCGTTCCACGAAGGGACGCGTTTGTAAATAACAATTCTACATTAAAACAAACTAACGAAATAACTATATATATATATATATATATATATATATATATATATATATATATATATATATATATATATACATACATACATACATACATACATACATACACATATTCAGTTAAAACCAGGTAAGTGCCTCAAGGTCCAATAAAGGTAGTCTGATTCCTTAGAGAAGAAATCCAAAATGATAGTATAATAAGAAAAATACGCTTATTATGTGAATGAGATTATTAATGTCGCTGTCCATAAAAAACGGCGTGGGAATAACAAGAGAACACGGTGTTTACTTGGTAGCTAGAATTAGATGTTAGATGTAAAGAGTACAATTATGCCTTTGCTTGAGGGGTTTTTATGCATTTGGCTTTTCTCGGAGGTGGTCGTTTTTGTCAAGCGGGAAGAGCAAGTTTTCTGAATATCTAATCAGAAACTGCATATGTACATGCGTACACACATCCATACGTACACACACACACACACACAAACACACACACACACACATATATATATATATATATATATATATATATATATATATATATGTGTGTGTGTGTGTGTGTGTGTTTGTGTGTATGGGTGTGTGTGTGGGTGTGTGTGTATTAACAAATATTACTTTAAACCACAAAAATATTATCAAATATATGTGTGTGAATGGGATTATTCATGTGCGAATATGTATACCTTTATTTGATCATATTTTTGTGGTTTAAAGTAATATTCATCGACTTATGGTTTTCAATGCTTTATACTGTATTTACTACAGTCTTACGGAGGAGATGGGCGTTTTGTGAGAAAAAAAAATTTCGTTATTTGCATAATATTTACACCTAGGCATTGCACGTATATTTCGTATGATAATAGTGAGTAGACAAAAGAAACATGGGTTATTATGCAGATGCTATGCAATTTATGGATGTTAGAGAGAGAGAGAGAGAGAGAGAGAGAGAGAGAGAGAGAGAGAGAGAGAGAGATTGCGTAAACATTATCTCTCTCTAGCTGTATCGGCGAAGGCATAAGTGACGTTGGAAATGAGATGGAAAACGTCGAGCTGAAGGAGTCGGCGTCAATCGTCAGTCAAGTCAGACATCCATCCATCCAGCTACAACTCTAAGCCGGTAGTGGGATAATAGTGATGACAGGCAACTACCAGATAACGGCTCATGTTATTTACGCGACGCCAGGGGGCATTCGCCGTCTTACCCCATTCGGTTGGCTGCCAGAAAGAAGAGGAGGAGGAGGAGGAGGAGGTGGGAGTGAGAAGAGCTGGAAATGGGAGACTTAGGAGTGCAACTTGCAAGAAGAAAAAATAAAAGGAAAAATCCTTAGGAAGGAGAAATTATCATAGAGTCCGTTACGGTAGATGAAATGCAAGTTAATAAATGCTACTTTTAGAAAGGGTAGGTAAAAATGACAGGATGAAGTGGAATACACAAACTTGTGTTCGTAATGTGAAGGATAAGGGAACAACTAAGTTAAAAGAGGTAAAGGAGAAACGAAGTCAGCAAGGAACGAAAGCACAGAAGAATACAAATATTAATAACCTGTAGAGGAAGGAATTAGGCAAAGAAAATAGAAAAAGAAACACAAAAAGGGAGCGTAAAATGGAGAGTAAATATGAAGGAAAGTAGCAAAATACACGGACAAGCAACAGAAATAATAGGGAATGAACGTAGAAGGAGTAGAACATAATTTATTAGTCTAACGAAAGAAACCGAGGTATTTCTAGCCGGGAGCAAATCAAAGGAATGAGGAAGTGAAGGAAGGGGGAGAACACGTGAAGGTAAATTGGGGAAAGGACAATAAGTATGTGGAAAGGAATCATTTTAGAAAATAGGTTCTATAATAGCTTAACAATTCTCTCTCTCTCTCTCTCTCTCTCTCTCTCTCTCTCTCTCTCTCTCTCTCTCTCTCTCTCTCAGCATATTTTTCTCCTTCCGAGGGATTTTACAGTATCTTCTGTGGCAAGATCCTTAGTACCATATGCCCTTCTGCTCACTGGTTTCTAGATTTCATCGTTATATATCATAAAATATAGTCTAGTAAATTTACATATGGCCGCAGGCTCTTTTATGATTAGGCTTCATAAAGCCATCGTTCCATTCAGAGGATGAACTTAAGTCAAAGGAATGGTACGTAAATTCACCCTTCTCTGTACGTTACATAAGTAGGAGAAGGGAGTAGTAACCTGCCAGGTCTGTTAGATAAAAAAGTGGAGAAAAATGAGAGAAAAATGCAAGCAAAAAAATGGTAACGGTTTAGCTCCTGCAAGCACGAAAGCTATACACGTGAACACCGGGAGTAGAAAAGAAAGGGTGGAAAATATAAAAGGTGAAGATATTTAGATGATTTCTCTCTCTCTCTCTCTCTCTCTCTCTCTCTCTCTCTCTCTCTCTCTCTCTCTCTCTCTCTCTCTCTCTGAAAAGGAATGAAGAAAAATATAAGGTAAAAGTTTAAGAAATCTCCAAAGGATATATATATATATATATATATATATATATATATATATATATATATGTGTGTGTGTGTGTGTGTGTATATATATATATATATATATATATATATATATATATATATATATATATATATATATATATAATACACACACAGTTGTATTTTTTACTTTATAGTGTGATTAATCCCAACTTTTCTGTGTATTATAAGTATAGGAACAGTTTATATCACATATACTATGCATTTTTTAACACGTCTACCTATTGAATATTATAATTCTTTGGTGTTTGTTGCTGCGAATCAGTATTTCGTCGTCTTGCGATGTTTGCTGTTTGTTTCTTTGCATAATTTTTTGCTTTATTTTTTATCAGCTCAAAACACCTTCATCATTCGGTCTTTCATTATCATAAGCCAGTAGTGTATTTTTTTCTTTATTATATTAACATTGGAAATGAAACTATACTAGAGACTACTCGAGGGCCATATGTGGATGAGATCATGATGAAGGGTAGATTGAGATGGTTTGGGCATGATTTGTTTACTAAACGTTCAGCTGGGCTCCGCAAGGCACTAGAAGAGTTGGAAGACCCAGGCCTACATGTCTGAGGACTATGAAGCGCGAAGTAGGAGATGATGAATGGAGTACTGAATTAAAAGCTCAAGATATACACGACTGGCGAAATGTAACCGAGGCCCTTTGCGTCAATAGGCGTAGGAGGAGATGATAATATTAACATTGTGATATCCTCTATTTAATAGATTTTACTCGTGTTCTTATTTTTTTACCATATTTTGTATTTTATGATAACTTTAGATAATTCTAAGGGTTTTGGTAACTCTTTCTGCATTGCAATATCACTCGGCCCAATATTATTTGATTTTAAAATAATGTTCCATATTTTATCCATAATACTTTTTTTTTTTTTTAATAAAGCTGTGGTAAATTTACTTAAGATGAGGTTGTCAGATTTGATTATATATTGGGTCTGGGATAGAAATGAATATACTTTTAAATAATTTAGTTTAAAGCTCTCTAGTAAGGCGATTTTATAACTGACCATGACTCAAGCCAAGGTCATGAGGCCCATTTGAGGCTTGAGCTACGATATTCGGATTTACACTTTTGGCATATCAGGATGTATACAGTTACGATCAACAATAATGGAAATATTATAATCAGCCCTCATATCTTCTCAGATATATTATTTTGTCTGATATGAACGCGTCAATCAGAATCCTATGTTTATTGCAATAAAGACTACTGCCTTATTATTATTATTATTATTATTATTATTATTATTATTATTATTATTATTATTATTATTATTATTATTATTATTATTATTAAAATCTGCAATTTTCTTGACGGTTTCGACAAGGGTTTGGTCCAGTATGAAGCTTCAGTTTTTACATTGCAATTCCAGAAAGGATACTCTTTTGAGTTAATGAAATATCCAACAAGTTAACTGAAAGTCATAAAAGTATACATACGGCATTTTTATTATTACATTATCACAATTGCTTTGATGAAAATGAAATTGATTTTACTGTTGTGTAAAGTTTAAGCCTCTACATAAAGTTTAGGATAACTGTCCGTTAAAGTGTATATAATTTTAAGAGTTATATAAATGTAATAAAACTTCCTAATAAGCCATAAGAAACAAGGACTGTGAAAGAGATTTAATGCCACACTTAGGCAACTAGATTAGGATGAGGTTTTTATAGATCATTACAGATTATGTCTCCGGTCATGGGAACGTAACTCGACGAACATATTCACGGATGCGATGAGTCGATGTCGTTGGATACTGTTTTTAATTTGTAGTTGGAAATTGGCATTGGACTTGGAGTATATTGATAATATGGTTGTTTAATTCATCAATACTTCGTTTAAATTGCTAAGTTTTATGATATATATTTATTGTGTTCTGTATACATGTATATATTTATATATATATATATATATATATATATATATATATATATATATATATATATATATATATATATATATATATATATATATAGATAGATAGATAGTAGACTACACAGACACTCACATACTGTATATATTTTACCAACAGTGTGTTACACGATCATACATAGTAACGACATTTTTTTTTAAAGCAACTGAGTAACTTTATTACAGAACATCCGTTTATATATACATAAACTCCAGGCAAAAAGGACATAAAAACGTAACAGGCAATTTCATGTTCAACCGACAACCAGTGTTGTTAACAGTTAACGGTGAGAAAATTCATGTACCTATCAGTGCGAGGGGAGAGCGAAGATACAAAGCATAAAAAAAGAAATGTCGTTACTATGTACGATCGTGTAACACACTGTTGGTACAATATATATATATATACACGTATACACACACATATATATATATATATATATATATATATATATATATATATATATATATGCGTGTCGTTGGTCTTTATAATTCTGAAAAAGTTACAATCACCCAAAGTCTCAGTAGTGGAGTAGTGGTGCAATACTTTGCTCATGTTTGTTAGGTTTGGGATTACTTTCGGCTTACCACCCAGCAATCAAACCAGCTGTAATTGGGTACCAACGTTTTTTAGGGTAAAATAAAGAGTGGGGTTAGCACCTTATCCCATAGAGACTGAAAGTTAGTAACCTTTTGTAGTCACTCCTTCATATGTGAAGGAGGCGTGTGAATATATATATATATATATATATATATATATATATATATATATATATATGTATATATATATAATGTGTGTGCGCGTTAGTATATATGTATATAAATACATATATGTACATGTGTATGTATATATACATTATGTATAATGTATGCACACATACCTATATATTAATGTCTGTGTGTGTTTTATATACACGTATGTATTTATTGTATATATGTGTGATGTATATATATATATATATATATATATATATATATATATATATATGTATGTATATATATATATATATATAAAGATTGGTAGATAGATAGATAGATGGATAGATATGACTCAATTTACATGTGGGTGATTTCATTGTTAAGGTAGGACAAAGAAAGAGAGGAGATTCAGCAGTTGGTAAATTTGGAGTAGGCACAAGGAATGACAGAAGAGACATGCTTGTAGAATTTGCAGTCTTAAAATCATGAACTTTTTTTTTTTTTTTTTTTTTTTTTTATGATAGGGAACATAGAAAATGGACATGGGGAAGCCCAAATGGAGAAAGGAAAAATGAAACAGATTTTATTCTCAGGGAAATAGTTAATTTAGTTAATGATGTCGCAGTGTTAAACAAGTTGAAGTCATGCGACCATAGAATGGTGAGAAGAAAAAATTTATTTAGATCCAAGGAAAGATAGAGAAAAATTAATATTAAGAAAAGAAATAAACACTCCTGTAATACAAAAAAAAAAAAGATTGGCGAGTTTAATTTAACAATACAAAATAGGAACTCTCAGCTACATGATCAAATGGAAGCAAGTAAAAAAGTAATTAACAGTAATTTAACAAAATTTGTATCGGAATCAGCATAAGAGATATGTGGAAAGGGTCCTAAACAAGATCAAGGAAAATTATCAGAAAAAACTGAAAATCCAATTAGGGAAAGATAGGAAATGAGGGTGAAATCCAAGATATGAAATAGAATTTGTAGAACTACCAAAAAGAATAAACAAACTAAAAACCTAAGATATTCGTTAGCTTTAAAAGATGAAAATTAAAATTATATCACCAATAGAGATGGAGTGATAAAAATTGCAGATGATTTCTATACAATGGTTTACAATAGTGATATAAGAAATAACTTTGCCCACAGAAATAATGAAACATCTCAGCTAGTACCAAACGTAACATTAGGAGAAGTGAATAAAGCATTAAATGGTATGAAAAATGATAACCAGCAGGAGAAGATAGCCTAGCAATTGCTTTGATAATAGATGGAGGAGATTTCATCGTAGTAAAACTAGCCTAACTTTGCACAAAATGTTTGTATGGCTGTTCTATACTTACATCTTGGAAAAACTTTATCATTATACGAATTCACAAAATGGGAGACACAAAAGACCTGAAAAATTACAACCCAATAATTTTCCTCTCTGTAATATATACAATATTTAAAAAGATTATATAAGGCTGAATAGAAACACAGCTAGACTTTAATCAACCAAGAGAACAGACAGGCTTTAGAAGTGGGTATTCAACAACTGACCTTATCCATTTAATTAACCAGCGAATGGAAAAATCAACAAAGTATTATAAATCACTATAAATGGCATTTATAGAATATGAGAAAGCTTTTGATTCTGTTAAAACTTCAGCAGTAATGAAAACTCTTCCAAGACAAGTAATAGAGGAATCTTATTTTGGAACACTTGAAGATATGTATATGGGAAGTATAGTAATCATAGAACTACATAAGGATAGTGAGAAAATTCCGATTGAAAAAGGAGTTGGACAGGGAAACCCCCATCTCTCATGAATTATTCACAGCATGCCTAGAAGAAATTTTCGAAAATTTGGATTATGCAATTGTAAGAGTTAATATTAATGGGTTATACCTTAACAACTTAGTAGTTAGATTTGTAGATGACATAGTTGTGTTTAGTGAATCATGGGAGGAATAGAAGACCCGAATAGAGAAAGCAGAAATGTAGAAATGAGTAAAACTAAAATAATTTTGAATGAAAACGCAGGGAGACAACAAATAAGGGTTGTGAACAAACCTCTAGAGATTGTTAATGAACATAAGTACTTACGATAGACAGTGTCTCCCCAGGACGCAAGATCGAAATTAAAAGAAGGATAAGCATGTTATGGATAGCTTTTGGTAAATAAAATGAGATTATGAAAAGTAAAATGCCACTCTCTCTAAAGATAAATGTAATTAACCAGGTGGACCTACCAATATTAACTTACTGTATGCATCAGAAACTTGGAGCTTTAGTAAGGCCTTAGAACATAAGCTAGTTACAACTCAAAGAGTTATGGAAAGAATAATGATCGGGATGGCTCTAAGAGACAGGAGAAGCACAACATGTATACGAGAGCAACCTAAGTAGAAGACATTCTAACGACATGCTAGAGAAATTAATGGACAGGACATATAGTAAGAATGACAGATAATAGATGGACTTTAAGAATAACAGAATGGGTCTCTAGAGATTGCAAAAGAAGCAGGGAAAGGAAGAGAAGACGATAGAATGACGAACTAAGGAAATTTGCGTGTGTAGACTGGCATAAAAATACCGTAGAGACGTAAGTTTAAGGACATGATCGAAGCCTTTGTTCTGCAGTGGACTAATAACGGCTGATACATACATACACACACGCGCGCGCACACACACACGCGCGCGCACACACACACACGCGCGCGCGCACACACCCACACACACACACACACACATATATATATATATATATATATATATATATATATATATAGATAGATAGATAGATAGATAGATAGATAAATTTAGTGTTTTAGTTTGCTGCTGAACGTCCGCCAATCGGCCACCAATTGAGAATGGATATCAACGTCAGGTGGTGTTTATAGGAGAGAAAAAATGAAAAAGAAAACATCAGTACATTATGAAAAAAGGATAGATAAATTAAATCCGAAGTAGAATGTTTTTATTTTCAAATGGCGAAGACAAGAAATCAAACATAGATAAGATAGGGGAATGTTTAAGAAAAATTATAAATTGATGGAATACAATAATGAAAGGTAGATAAGAAAATCGCGGAATGTTCGAAAGTTCAAGGAATTGAGTTAAAAAAAATATAAAGAAAAATCACCATTTCGGAAAAATATAACAAAAACAACAAGCACAAAAGAAGAAATTGGTGTTATAAACAAAAACATAATAAAGAAACAAGTTAGCCAGCAAAGCCGGGCTCAAGTGGAACCATGTGCGTAGAACGGGCCGTCCTTTGATTGTCCGTAGAACAGATGGTTCCTGAGGAGCCTCCAAAGCGCTAGGGTCACGGTGTCCTTCAGTGACCCTGTGAAACCCGCCACCTGCCTGACGGAGGGGAGCTGAAAGAAAACAAAGAGGAAGGGGAGGAAGGGTGACCGAAAAGGATTGCTGATTGTTAAGGGACAGGAAGGGGAGTAACGAAGGAGGAAAGAAATAAGATAAACACTTCACTATAAGTGAGAAGAAATGGTGAAAAGGATGAAGAGAGAAAAGTGGATACAGATAATAATGGAAAGATTAAACTGGCGGCGGAGTTCTAAAAGGAAGTTATATATATATATATATATATATATATATATATATATATATATATATATGTATATATATATATAGATATATGTGTGTATATAGATATGTATACACATATATATATATATGTGTGTATATATATATATGTGTGTGTGTACATATATATATATATATATATATATATATATATATGTGTGTGTGTATATATATATATATATATATATATATATATATATATATATATATATATATATATATGTATGTATGTATGTATACACAGTGGTTGATAGAACATTAGAAGTGTAGTAAAAGTAGGTATGTGAGAAATAAAAGATGAAAATAGAAGGGAAATACAATATACAGTTGAATTGAGGCTAATAAATTGAGAGTATAAATAAATAAAAGTAATGGGTAAAAGTAGGTAAAGAAAAATGAAGTTAGGACATTACGATTAAAAACAATACTGTTAAGAGCTTACATTATCTGAAGGTAGAGGTGGGTCACCTAATGATGGAATACGGAAGGGGGAGGCACATTTCTATAGGGAAGGGCTATGGTCCTTTTTGCTAGTCATCAAAATTAAGTGTATAACTAATTGTTATTATTATTATTATTATTATTATTATTATTATTATTATTATTACTGGCTAAGTATAACCCCAGTTGGAAAAGCAGGATGCTAATAAGCCCAAGGGCCCCAACAAGGAAAACAGCTCTGTGAGGAATGGAAGTAACGAAATATATTACAGGAGAAGTTTCAGAATAATAACAACATTGAAATAAATCTTTCATATATAAACTATAAAAACTTTAAAAAATAAGAGGAAGAGAAATAAGATAGAATAGAGTGCCTGAGTGTACCCTCAAGCAAGAGAACTTAACCACAAGACAGTGGAAGACCATGGTACAGAGCCTATGGCACTATTATTATTATTATTATTATTATTATTATTATTATTATTAAAGTAATGATTATTGATATCAATATTATTATCATTGTCATTAATGACATAAAGTAACTTTTTTGGGGGGTCTGCCTTCTTTAACCATATTTTTCTTCAGAACAGCAACAAGGAAAGAGGGAATGCACATGACAGTCAAACTCCTCTGTTGAAAAAAATACCATGTAATAACCTCTTGAACACCTAACGGTTCCTTATAAGATGTTACAGTTGGTAAGTATTGCCCCGGAGCTAAATAGCAATCCTTGCCCTGGGGCAGCGTGCCCTTGCTAGTTCCTTTACTCCTCCTCCTCCTCCTCCTCCTCCAGGTGGGATTCTTCTTTACGCCACTTCCTTGAGAGGGGGATATTCGTCGCATTTTCCAGCGATTTGCAGCGGTGTGAGGCCGAGCGGCCATCGTGATATCGTTATGCAGCTGCAGTTCGGGAACGTATTAATGTCAGGGTCGATTCGATAGCGTCTCTGGGAGGGGTTATCGGCAGGTAATAGATGCTTCGAGTCGAGTGTAAGATGGGTTAATGAAATTAAATAATTGGCAGGCAAGTTGTGATAAGGGCATTCTCTCTCTCTCTCTCTCTCTCTCTCTCTCTCTCTCTCTCTCTCTCTCTCTCTCTCTCTCTCTCTCTCTCGGTTGAGAAATAGAATGAAGGTACGAAAAAAATTGGTAACATGAATTCTATTTGGTCTGTTTATTAATAGGAAAAGCAATATTTTGAGAAATAAAGGAATGCAAGGATAGCTTTCTTCACTCAGTAGTGAAGCGTAACCGTCAATAGTTTTTATTTTCATATTTTTCAGTGACTTGATTGCATTGTGTCATCGATTCTCCATTCTCTATGTGGGAGGCAATTTACCACTGATTATGCGTAATTCCGTTTGAACTGACTAGAAAATAGAATTGTTTATGGATGCTTGTTTACAGTAAAATATAACTAATACTTATTCAAAAGCTTACCTGTAATATACATTACATCTTTCAGTTCGCAAAGTAGACGGTTGCTCATATCTAACGATTCAGTTGTCTATATTAAATATTAATGTGGTTTTGAAAAGAAAAGCTTAACATTTATAAAAGCTTCTATCAGCTCGCCAAGTAGATGGTTGGCTTCATTGGTAATAACTGTGCCAGAATGGATTTTAAGCTGGTGTTATTATTATTATTATTATTATTATTATTATTATTATTATTATTATTATTATTATTATTATTATTATTATTATTATTATTAGTTGCTAAGCTACAACCCTAGTTGGAAAAGCAGGATACTGTAAGCTCAGGGGCCCCAACAGGGAAAATAGCCCAGTGAGGAAAGGAAACCAGGGAAATAAAATATTTTAAAATCATTAACATCGTTAAAATAAATATTTCATACATAAATTATAATAACTTTAACAAAACAAGAGAAAACAAGTAGATAGGATAGTGTGCCCGAGTGTACCCTCAAGCAAACGAACTTTAACCCAAGACAGTGGAAGATATAGTAAAAAGGCTATGGCACTACCCAAGACTAGAGAATAATGGTTTGATTTTGGAGTGTCCTAGAAGAGCTGCTTACCATAGGTAAAGAGCCTCTTTTACCATTACCTAGAGGAAAGTAGCCACTGAACAATTGCAGTGCAGTAGTTTACCCCTTAGGCTAAGAAGAATTATTTGGTAATCACAGAGTTGTCAGGTGTATGAGGACAGAGGATAATCTATAAAGAATAGGCCGGATTACTCCGTGTATGTGTAGGCAAAAGGAAAGTGAACCGTAACCTGAGAGAAGGCTCCAATGCATTACTGTCTGGCCAGTCAAATATTTGCATGGAAATGAAACTGCTAACAAATTGGTATCAAGCAATATAGGGTTATCTTCCCAAGGGATTAGAAATGTTTGAATATCCCACAATCATCTCTCTACGGTGTATAATATAATGCTAGGAGGATGCTGATTTTTCTCTTAAGATATGCATACAATCTTTACTTAGGATTTTCAATAGCTTGGCAACATTCCCTCTGCTTGTTATCTTGACTTCATGTTTTCTGATGTTTTAATACCTTTTAAGGTTCTGTAAATTCATATTTTCATTTAGAATACAATTAAATGACAATATTTATTGGGAATTCCAGTTCAGATTTTTTTTCTTCTGAGAAACCCCAACATTATTATACCAGCGCTCTATGCCAGATTTTTCAGTTACTAATCTTACATTGATGCTATGCTTGGGACGAAGGTAAAGTTGTTTATGCAAGTTTATAAACGTCTAAGAGGTATAATTTAATCTTCCTGGGTGGATCTTCGAAGAGAGAGAAAGAAGAGCTAGAGAGACTAGTATCAAGCCTGTAGCGCGGTATCATGGCTCGAAATTTTATTTATCACGCCTCGCAACGCGTAATTAGCGATCATTTTTTATCGTGTGATCAGCGAAATTTGTAACTTGCTAATTCGGCTTCAGCAGGAGCATCGGCAGCATGCTTCAACCTCCATCCATAAGTTCTCCAGAAATATCTGGACGGCGAAATCACAGAGTACGTGCGGTCGGCCCAAGTACATGTGTACTGGGCCACACAATCTAAATTGCTCGTAAGAAGCTCAGGTAATTACCAGGTTTTGATCTCCTACAGAAACGCCTCCGTGGAGGTGTGTTCCGAGTTTGGTCAGATCTCTTACTACGATTATGACTATCTTCGTCATGAGCAGCTTAGGACGATACGGAATCCGTAAAACAGAGAGGGAAAGGGCGGGTTGGGGAGTCGGCGAGGTAAAACTTACAGAATTGGATAGAAAATCCCTTTAGGTAATACGTTGATTAATCGAGGAAGAATAAACCGTTCCTCGTTATCTACTTGGATATCTACTATTACACATGTTTATTCAGACAGATCGTATATACTATGTAAAGAAAATAAGCGTAATCGGAGAATTTTGGCTGGAATTAGGATGCAAATACCTTGATATAATCGAATGATCCCGTTATGAACAGGAGACTGGATCGGAATAAAGAATTCAGCCGACAAAATCCTGAATCGTTGGAGAACTGGTATATTTTTTTTTTTTTCGTGCAACAGGTATGCTCTCATCTGTAACAGCTGGTGATTGGAAGCAGTGGCAAGCATCTAAAAGCATTTAATTTTCCAATCAGGGGCTCGCTCACACAAAGACATGATCTTGATTCTCATACGAATTTCTTTCAGGAGTGCACTGGGGGCTATGCGTTGCCCGACATGCTATTTACTTTCGGTGGAACCTGAGTGATAGTGTCGCCTAATTGGTTTATGATTCATACGTGGTAACGATCTTTGTATGGCTCTGCATCCTAAAGATTTTCGCCTTAAAGTCTGTTATATTTGGTTGTGGGGTGGGGTTTATTTTAATGTTTTTTGTTTTCATTTTTCGCATCTTATATCGCATTTTGTTTCATTACTTTTATGGTTTTTTTTTTTTTACTGACGCTATTGTATTTGTTTCCTTATTATTTACATTCGGTGAATTATATTAATCTTGTTTTTATGACACTTACATGTCGTGCTTTGTTTACTCTCATGCTACATTTTATTCTTGTCTAATGAGTGTTGTTCATAATATTTTAGCCTTCAATTCTTCTCGTTTAACTAATGTCTTTGTTTTGGTTTCCTTAATCAGTTCCTTTGTTTCATCTTTCTTCCAGAAATGAGAAACTCAGATCTGCCAGTATCGATACAAGAATAGAAAGTTAACTTGTTACATTGCCAAGTGTCAGAGATGATTGATTATTCGTGAGCAATTCAAAGCTTTTGCGGTTTTACAATTTTGTTTACCATTTCCTTTTCTTACTACTGGAATTATTATTATCTGTATTTTAGTATATGGTTATTTATTTAGTATTTTATCTATTCATATGTATAGTGCTTTCTTGTCTATTGATAATATTGGTTAAGTATGTGCTTTATAGCATTTTTTTTTTCAAGTTTTTCAGTCAAAAGAAATTCTTTTGCTGATTTAGTTTCTTTAAAGGATTGCTTATCCACACCCGGGCAGAGTTCGACCTCAGTGTTCTTGTGCAATTCACACATGGAAAACTACCTTATAAACTATTTTTATAGCATATTGGCCTTATATATGCAGATAACTTTAATTGGATGGCCATTATTTATTCGTTTTTTTTTTCAAATAGAAGACGTAAATTTGTATCTTTATTAACTTCTTTTATCAAATAAATTTCCCCGTGTCGTAAGTACGTACATATCAGTCTCATTTATCATTCGGATTTTGTTGGAAGTGATCCAGGAAGGGAAATGTTGAATTAAGCTCTGCTGTAACAATATTCATTAATGAAGTATATATTCATACTATGAGAACAAAGAATTACTTATATTTCAACAACAGGATTTCTTTAAAATTATGTCATTAATCGTGTATTGAATTTGAGAATTAATTAATAATTATATTATTTCATTGCCTGAATAATTTATCTGTACTTTACAAAGTAGAAAGAGCACAGCATGTGAAAAAATAGAGTTCTCTAAGCCGACATGACAATAGTTTATCAGAATATTTGCGTGTTTGCGTCTGATAGTGTCAGCTGACGTGAGGATCCCTCGGGTAAAAAAAGAAAAACGATAACGCTGAGAAGTTGGAGAAGAAAGTTGGGAGAAAAGACTCGAGAAGACATATCATTTCCAGCGGTGAGAGTGACAAGTAGAAGATTTCCTTCGGTGAATCATCACACGAGGAACTTTTCTTTGGGTCTTGGCCACATCCGGAAGAGAACTTCTCTCTCTGCAAATTGGGTTTGCTTCGATTAGGGTTCACGGTGTCATGACGTAGATCTTTTCGCTTGATTTGACTTTTCGTATATTTTATTTTACTTATTGTTTATTATTTTTTTTTTTTATATTCACTCACCATATTATGACTTTTATAGTTCTTCTTAAGACTAATTTTATAGTTGATCAATCGAATCAAACATAGATTAAATTCAATTAACTCAAGCCAAATGCAATCTACTCAAGCCTAATTCCAATCTACTTGAACATAAATTCAATCGACTTCAGCAGATTTTATTGACTTTTACTTGATTTCATCGACTCGAGCTCAGTTTTATTCGAATCGAGCATAAATTCAATCGACTCAAGCATAAATTTCATCGACTCAAGAATAATTTCAATCCACTTAAGCCTAATTTCAATCGACTCTAGAATTAATTTAGTTGACTCCGGCCTAAGTTCCATCGACTCAAACCTAAATTCCATTGATTCAACCAAAGATTCCATCGTCTCAAGTCTAATGTTAATCGACTTGAGTTAATTTAATCAACTCAATCATAAATTCAAGGGACTCAAGTATAAATTTAATTGACTCTTGTATAAATTAAATTGCTTAAAGCCTTATTTCAATCAACCCAAGCCTAATTTAAATGGATTCAAGACTAAAGTCAGTCGATTCAAGTATAAATGAAATCAACTTAATCATAAATTGCATTATTTCAAGAATAAATTCATTTGACTTAAGCATATATTCAGCGGACTCAAGCCTAATTTCATTCTTCTCAAGCCTACTTTTAGTTGACTCAAGCATAAATTTAATTGTCTAAAGGTTAAATTCAACTGACTCAAGGATAATATCACTAGCCTCAAGAATAAATTCAATCGATGAAAGCATCAATTCAGTTGACTCAAGCCTTATTTCAATAAACTCAAACCTAATTCCAATCAACCCATGGCCCACTTCAGTCAACTGAAAGCTAATGTATATAAAATCGAGCATAACTTATATCAACTCCATCCTAGTTTCAGTGGACTCAAGCCCGATTTCAATGGAATCCAGTCTAATTTCAATTGACTCAAGCCTAAATTCAGTAAACTCAAACCTAATTTATATCAAATTAAGCCTAATTTTTATCAATTCAAGCCTAATATCATTCAACTCTAGCGTTATTTGAATTAACTTAGCCTAATTTCAATTAACCCAAACTTAAATTCCATCGACTCAAGCCTAATTCCAACGTCTCAAGCCTAATATAAATTGACTCGAGCCCAATTTTAATCGGTTCAAGCCTAAATTCATTGCTTCAAGAACGATTTAAATCAATTCAAGCCTAAATTCAATCGACCTAAGCAAGTATTCAATCAATTCAAGCCTATATGCAATCGAAACAACCATAAATTGAATCGAATTAAGCCTAAATTACACCAACTCCGATATAAATTCAACTGACTCAAATCTAAATTCCATCGAGTCAAGGCTAAATTCAATCGACTGAAGCGTATATTGAATCGACTCGACCCTTTATTCCATTAACTCAAACCTAAATTACAACTCAGTCATGAATTCAATAAACTCAAGCCTAATTTCTGTTGTCTCAAGTAAAATTTTAATCAAATGAAGCCTAATTTCAGTCGAATCAAACATAAATTCAGTCAACTCACGCCTAATTTCAATCGACTCAAGCATAATTCAATCAACTCAATCCTGTTTTCAATTGATTCTAGCCTAATTTCGATTGAACTACACCTAATTTCAATAAACCTGAGTCTAATTTCAATTGCATCAAGCATAAATTCAATCAGCTCTAACGATACGTCAATATCTTAAAGCATAATTTTGATAATCAAAAACACAAAATCAATCAACTCAACCCTAATTTCTCAAGCCAAAATCTACTCAATCTACGCATGCATATAATTAGTCGAGTTAAGCATATGTAAATTCGACTTAAGCATACATTTATTCAACAAAAACCTAAAGTTTATCGTCTCAAGCTTATATTTAATTGTTTCAAGCCTAAATCCAAATGTCTCATTCTTAAATTCAATCAACTCGAGGCTAAATTCTATCGAATTGAGGCTAAATTTCATCAACTTGAGCCTAAATTCAGTCAACTCAAGCCAAAATCCAATCAACATAGGCATAGATTCAGTTGACTCAAACATAAATTCAATTGAATCAAATTTAGTTTCACCCAACTCTAACATTAATTAAACTGACTCAAACATAAATTCAATCGCCTAAAGCCTAATTGAAATGGACCTAAGCCTTATTCAAATAAACTCAAGTCAAATTCAATTGACTCAAGCATAAATTCAATCAAATTAAGCCTCTATGTAATCTACTCCAGCATAAATTCAACTGAACCAAGCAGAGATTCAATCTACTCCAACATAAATTCATTTGATTCAACCATACAACTTAATCGATTCAAGCATAAATTCAATCGATTCAGGCATAAGTCTAATCGCCTAAACCCAAATTTCAGTGTATCTAAGCCTTATTCCACTCAAACCAAGCCTAAATTCAATCGTCCCAAGCTTAATTTGATAGACTCCAGCATAAATTCAATTATATGAAGCTTACATTTACTCGACCTGTCAAAATTCAATCAACGCAATTCTAATTTCAATTAACGCAAACATAATTTCAATTGGCTCAAGGATAAATTCAATTAACTCAATCGTAAATTAATTGGAATCAAGTATGAATTCAATGCACTCAAGTATTAATTCAATCAACTTAAGCCTATATTCCGTCGACTCAACCCTAAACTCAGTTAATTCCAGCTTAATTTCAATCGACTGAAGCTTACTGTACATTTAATAACAGCAAGGCTGATTTTTTAATACCACAAGCCTAATTTCAATCTACTGAAGTCTCATTTCATTTTAATCAAGCATAACTTTATTTTTTAAAGCCTAAATTCCATCAAATCAAGCCTAAATTCCTTTGGTCATGCTTTTATTAAATCATCTCAAGCCTAAATGTAATTAATTCAAGCCTGAATTTAATTGACTCAAGCCTTAACTCATTTAGCTTAAGGCTAAATTCAATCGTATGAATCTTGAATTCAGTTTACTCAAGCTTATAGATGAATAAGGTATAATTTCAATTGACTCAAGCCTAAATCTCATCGACTTGAGACTAAATTCAATAGACTCAAGCCTAAATTACATCGACTCAAGCTTATATTTCATCCACTTGAGCATAAATTCCATTGAAGCAAGCCTATATTCAAATCAAGTCTAATTTCAGTGATGACTCAAGCATAAATGCAATCGCCTCTATAATAATTTCAATTGACTCATGCCTAATTTCAGTTGATTCAGCCTAATGGGAATCGATTCAAGCATAAATTCAGTCGAATCTAACACTAATTTAATATCCTCCTGGATAAATTTTATAGATTCAAGCATAAATTTATTCTACTCAAGTCTAATTTCAAATGACTCAAGACTAATTTTAATAGACACAAGACTAAATTCAATCAATGCATGCTTCGATTGACTTAAGACTAATTTTTATAGATCCAAGCCTAGTTTCAATCGACTCCAGTATAAAATTAATCAACTCAAACCTAATTCCAATCGACTAGCCCAAATTAAGTCAACGCATCTCTAAATTCAAGCGTGAAATTATATAATTGATTGACCCCAGCCTAATTTCGTTGGACGCAAGCATAAATTTTATCACATTGAGCCTAGTTTCAATTGACTAAGCCTAAATTCAATCGACTCAAGGATAAATTTAATTAACTCAAGCCTAATTTCCATCAACTCAAGCTAAACTTCAATTGAATCAAGCATATATGCAAATGACCCAAGTATACATTCAATAAATTCAAGAGTAATTTTGATCGATTAAAGACGTTTCAATCAACTTATGCCTAATATCAATCGAGTAAAGCCTAAACCCAGTCGACTCAAGCATAATTTTAATCGACTTTAGTCAAGTCTAATTTCAATAGGCTCAAGTATTATTTCAGTATGGTAGTTTTCATATTCCATGTCCAATTTTTAGACTATATTTTATTAGTACCGTATTATAATTACGATATATATATATATATATATATATATATATATATATATATATATATATATATATATATATACATATGTGTGTATATATATATAATATATATATGTATATACATACATATATATATATATATATATATATATATATATATGTATATATATATATTTTAGGCATATATTGATTTTATAACCGTGAATTCTGGTTCTGATAGTATTTTGTTGAATATCTTGTTCCCATAGTTTGATATTCCTAGGGAGGGGTTGCTAAAGTTATAAACTATGCATCGTCATAACTATTATTTGACGCAACTGTGTTGTAAACGAACATTATGTGAGTTACCATTGTCTGGCATCTTCTTTGCAGAAGACACTTGAAGTAATTATTAAACGTTTGGCAAGGAGCCACGTGTATGGGTAGTAATATTTGCAAATACACGTGTATCAATCATAAGGCTGCCATTTGTAATGTATATTCCTTTGATAACTACAGGGGTATTACACATAGAAAAACGAAACTTATTTTTTCAGTAATGTATTCAAAATTTAACATATTTGTGTCGTAGTAAGGTACTGCATGCTGTGTCCCCAACATGGCCCTATGACTATCAATAGTATCTCTTCAACTCGAGGCGTATCATTTTCTGCTATTGGTCTATCCTCGTCCTTTTCTGCCTTTCCCCACCTAAACATCTGACTTCTGAAACATTAGCTTGCATTGTATTCCGGATTTATTTATTTATTTATTCATTCTTTTAAACAAAGGATTCTTGACAGGTCCAAGGTGGGAATAGGGAGTTAGTCGTCCGGTTACAATTTAGACTTCTTCATTTCGTTATAAATATTTCGTTCTAAACAATAAAAAGAGCATAAGGGACCCTGTCATTTTGTGTCAAATCATTCTTTCTAACCTCAAGAATGGAAATGGAATTCACTCATCTGGCTACCATTTTTTCTTGCCAGCCCCGAGAGTACAAATTTGAAATTGCCATATGATTACAAATCTTTCTTGGCAACTCCAAGATTACCAAATGAGCCCAGCCATCGGTTTTTAAATCGTTCTTGCTTACCCTTACAATGCAAATGGGCTTTCTTAATTTTTTTTTTCTGTTAACCATCTTTATTGGCAGCTCAAAGATTGTAAGCGGGACTGATTTATCTTATCACAAACCTTTCTCGCTAACCCCGTTAAGGGAGTCATCTGTATACAAAGCTTTTTTGTCAATGCCAATATTAAAGATGTCACTCAATCATCTATTTTAAATCTACATTTATTTCCCTAAATTGCAAAAGGAACCCAAGTGAAGCAAAAAGGACAAATTAATTGGGCTTTAGATATTTGTTTTTTATTCTTTGTAGTTTATATTTAAGTGATTCTGGTAACAATTCTTCACGGTTAGTCCTAAAAGAGCTTAAGGACCTCAGTCGTTGGATTTCAAGTCTTCAACCAACCACAACAGAGGAAAATGATATTGGTTGATAGGTAAAGTTACAGGTATAGAATCCAATTTTAATTATCTATGAGGGTGTGGGGGCAGATCGAAATTATTAATTGGTATTTCGAGGGAAGCAAATAGATCATCCAAAAATATGGAATGTATTTGATTGTTTGAAAAAATATCATAAAATATCAGATAGGCATTAGTAAATATATGGGTTTGAGCATAAGGTGTAAAATTAGTGTAGAACTATTATGAAACACATCTAAGAAGGTCAGGAAGGGAAGTAGAACTAATATCATTGGAAGTATGGCAGCAAATTACTTCTTTTAGGATGTAAAATTGCACCAGGATAGGGCATAAAGTTGTTTATGATATATTTTTCTTCTAATTCTTTATAGGCTTGAGTCAGGTAAGGACATTACTTACGCTCTTTGTTGGTTTTCTATCCGGTGAAAACTCTACAGGAAAAAAAAAAACAAGAATAACGATTTGGATGAGTTTGGAAATCTCTTGAAATGTGGGAGACTCTTGTTCTTACTTTAATAGTTGGAACTATTAAAAAAAAGAAAAAAAATTGTGGAATTTCTATTTTTTGACATTTCGGATCTTTGAAATTAGTTTAAGAATGATTCTGAATGTGCTTCATTCCTACTTTCATCACTATAAGCAATGAATAGGAACGGGAAACTTGCAGGTTAAAGAATGACGTTATGGGTGGAAATTGAAGTAATTAAAGTTTGGGTTGCCCACATATAAGAGATTTGCAAGTCTGAGAGAGAGAGAGAGAGAGAGAGAGAGAGAGAGAGAGAGAGAGAGAGAGAGAGAGAGATGAAATCTAAATACCACAGACAGTGACAAAGCAGGTCGGAGCATTGCGAGAATATTTATGGAAGACATTCGTGTGATTATATTTT